>NC_056743.1:285172208-285187208 GCF_019279795.1 Protopterus annectens
ATGTTCATTTTGATAATGGCTACTGAGGACCGAGTTTTAGTTGAGTCCATCTTTCCATATCTTTTTGTATCACGCCCCAACATCTAGAAAAGTTCCCTTGCTGTTGTATATTTCCATCTGTTTGGAAGGATAAATGGTCATTGACTTTTATACTAGGTAGAGATCTTTCACTGGGTAATTGCGAGTAAATTAATTGGAAAGATCGTTGTCTTATCTAAATTCACCTTATAATTAATTTGGAGAAAGTTTGCAAAGTACTATTAATTTTGTTAATATCAGAGTTGGGAAGGGAGTAGTAAATATTCAAATCATCTGCATAAGCTGATAGGGGTATTTCAGTATTAAATAATCTTGGAATATGGTGGAATGTTCTCAGTTTAATTAATAAAAGTAAAGGTTCAATATATAGGTTAAATAAAAGCGGTGATAGAGGGCATCCCTGCCTGATACCATTATTAATCATTATCCTTTTGGAGCTATATTTGTTTATTTGCAAAGTAGTATACGCATTTTTATAAAGGGTATTAAGAGTGTGTATAAACTGTGTAGGGAAATTAAATTTTTGTAGAACCGAGATCAAGAATTCTTTGCTAATTCTGTCAAATGCTTTGGATGCATCGATAGCTAGGGCGTAGATGGGGAATCAATGATAAAGAGGACATAGCATTTAGTGTAAGAGTCTGGTCAAAGGTTTGTCTCTGGTTTATAAACCCTGATTGTTCAGGAGAAATGATTTTATTAATCCCAAATTTCAATCTACAAGCTAAAATTGCTGCCAAAATTTTAATGTCTATATTAATGATAGAAATGGGTCTATAATTATTGGGGTTGGTACTGTCTTTATTTGGTTTGGGGATTAGAATAGTTCGGGATGCATTTAGGTGGGGGTCACAAACACCTTCCTGAATAATAAAGTTAAATAGGTGACATAGAATGATTGTTAATTTCTGGCTAAAAGCTTTATAAAATTGAATCCATCCGGTCCTGGCGCTTTATTGTTTTTAAGGTTATTGATCGCAGACATAGTATCTCTTTGAGTGATATCGGCCGCTAATAAGGATCGGTGATGTTCATCTATCTTTGGTGTGACTAGATTGCAAGTGACTGCTTGTTAACGTCAGAGGATGCGGCTGCAGCAATGGGAACTATAAGAAAAACATTCAAGACATTTAGGGAAATGGTGGGACACAAGTGCAACAACAAAAAGACAGCAGTAGTGAAATTAGGAAAAGGGAAAAGAAATGGGAATGGGAATAGATGAGATAAAAGAGGTGAAGCCTCCAAAGTACCTAGTGCTCTATGTCAGATGCATGGTGAGAGACAATAAAGAGAAAAACCTTGAGAAAATTGGAAAAAAAGGTAAGGGATGCTGTCTGGAGAGGGTAGGATGAATTAATGCAGCAAGAATGATGATACTACTAACAATCCCCCTGCTAATCTGCAACATACAATTAGACCCCGGGACAAAAGGCTGGAAAAAAATGCAAAAAGACATAGAGGACTGGGTCAATAAAGGTAAGGGGAAAAGTTTGAGTAAGTTTAAAGTGAGGATGAATCGAAAAAGGGAGGCTGAGAAATCTTGCATATCCCTAAATATGCACTGTTGTATACCATCATTCACTGGATAGAAAGAGAAAAGGAGGTTAAGCAAAAAAGAGTAAGGGAGAGTGAGCTATGGAGAAGTTCACTAAAAGGACCTGAATGAAACAAAACTAAAAGGAGTGATACCTGTGAAGGGAACTTCAAATACTATGTGGAACAGAAGGATGTGGGTAAATATAAGGAAAAATTAAGAAATCTGGAGAATTGAGATTGCTCAAAAGGAAGATACGGTATGTAGATAAAAGATTGCAGTTAACAATTTTAAATGATGGAAGAGTTAATACAAAAATACAGAATTCCACAGACCCAGTAGTGAAACGACTTGATACTCAGGGGACCTGGAAAAAGAGTACAAAGAAGGCAGTCAGAGAAAGGAATAAGCAGTAAAGGATGGGCAGGAAAAAGGAGAGAGAGAAGATGGCATACTGGAGGAAATGGAAGTGGTTAGGGAGGCAACGGACCAAACAGATCCATGAAATGTTAAGGGAAAAAAGGGACAACAATGAAGAGAAAATGGGAAATAACTAGAAAAGGGAGGAAGGATGGAAGGAAGTTAAAGGACAGCTGCAGAAATTTTAGGCAGTGAGGAAAATACAAAAAGTGCAATGAGCAGATCAAAACTTGAGAAAACTGCACTGATGGTCTGTAACCTCCATGAGATTGGTAAAGGAAGACAGAAACAAGGATACTAGATGCTACAGCTGTCAGGAAGAAGAGGTAGGAATGATCACATGAGGTATTCTGGGAGGCAGTGCAGGTGATTTGGGAAAACATATTCCAAAATGAGACAATGTGTATTTGGGAATTCATTATATGGGACATAAAGTGGGAGGACAAAGTCTATAAAAAAGGAGAAATGAGCACTATCAGGCTGATGGGTATAGAAGTTAAAACCTTTGTCACTTAAAACTAGAAGGGGACAAAAAATGTACACAAATTAAACAAGAGGTTCCTGGACATAAGAAGAAGATGGCAGAAAATGGCTAAAATGAGGAAAGAATCGGAGGGAATATGAAAAAAAAACAATGAAAAGAGGTATTTGAACACTATACTACAAGAGAGAAACTCATACCAGGAGGAAGAGCTGAAAGTGAAACCAATGCAAACTGCATATGGATAAGGTAAGAAATAGAAGGATCCAACTACTGCTGAAATATGATGCACCATGAATATGAATGTAATATATTGTATGGAATTAATACCTTTTAAAAATAAGAAGTAAAAAAGAATAACTTAGTAGAATTAAAGAGACTAGAACCTGAATTGGAGATGAGATACCTTGGAGCAGCCATTAGAATGAAACGGCTTGAAGCTACTGAGAGAGAGAGAGAGAGAGAGAGAGAGAGAGAGCACAAGCATTAGCATAAAAGGAAAAGACAGAATGAAAGTGAGAGCCGAAATAGCTTGAAATAAAAATCAGAGAAATAACTGAAGTTTTGAAGGTAATGTGAGAAAAAGAATGAGTGACAGCTTGAAAAAGAACTCATGACCTTTCATAAATACTCATTCATCAAACACTCAGTAGTAGTTGGTATGAAAACTCAGTGCTAGGTGCTAAGGTCAGTACTAAATTACATCTTCAGTATAAAGAGGGGGATTGACTTTGATAGTTTTAGTCAGACATTTAAAAGGGTGTACAACCAGAACTAAACTGAACAAGGTCAATGCTTGAGTTTTTTTAATTTTTCTGCTCATGGGTAAATCATTATATGCTACAAGTAATATGTCAAATGCAGACTGTTCTGATTATAGTAAAGTTTGTCTTTTTAGAATGTTTTAAGCGTACAAAGAAAACCATTAGGGGAATATAAAAGACAACCAAAAGATAATGTCAGTGATTTCATTGCAGAAATAAACCATCACTTTTTCATAGCTGTGTGAGTAGATTACATATTAATGCTTCTGAAATAATGGAAGATCTTCTGATAAGGAAGCACTTAACTTGTAGTACTTTGTCTGAGGATATGATGCTCTGGTTGACAGACCAGTAATGTATCTTCATCTGAAGAGATGGATAAAAAGGATGACCTCTGTTTTGCAACGAGGGCACAGCTTCACAAAATGGGTTTACCTAACACTAAGCACAGGTATAAGGGCAGCCTAAACCATCACTGTAGGTTCCACAGACAAAAAGAGAAGTTACTGGCTTCGGTATTTCCAGTTAGATATTTTCAGTCTAACCAAGTGGGACATGCGAAATAAACATCCACAGAGGCAGGGAAGGAAAGAAAAGCCACATAACAGAGGTAGGACCATAGCAGTGGTGGGCTATCTTGAAAGTGCAGTAAAATCACATTGCCACAGAGGACTGAAATTTATCTTACTGGAGGGTAAAGAAACTATAGTCAAGAGGAATAATACATCAGACATAAATATTGTTAATGTGCTGTTGTTAGACAAATGCATTAGTTTTCTGGGCATACAACTTCAGTAAGGGCCATGGAAGGTGTCACTGTCTGTGATTCATTTGGACTGTGAAGGGGCAAGGAGACAAGCTGGTGACATTTTTTGAAGACATCCCAGCATATGACTTGATATAAAATAAAGCTGATGATACAATATCATGGGTACATGCAGTTGCATGCAGCCAGGCATGCCACCCAGTGTAGAAAAGCTGAGTAACAGCAGCCAGCCAGAACTGAATTCACAGGTGTCAAAAGGTAATGGGATTCTTCTGAAGGAGGCTACTTAAGGGAAAGGGATAGCTTTTAGCATGAAGCCTAAATTTGCTGTCAAAAGATGTAGATTTTCAGTAGATCTGGAACAGATCATAAAGACAGAATTTCAACAAGCACAGCTTTTAAATTCCAGTTTACAAAAGCTGATGGAGGTAACCAAACTGAAATTCAAGGGCAGAGGAAGGCTTTATACTGTAAAACGTGGTTAATACATAAAGGGCAAAGTCGTAAAAGAGGGCCAAAGTAATAATAATAAAGCATTTGGTAGTCCTGATGGTCTACCATTGGGTACATATGGAGAGAGCCCAAGATATTCCTTTTTCACGATATGCAGGCATAAGGCATACAAAAAGGAGGATTTGGCCAGGCATTGCAAAAGACTTTTATGCCATGTCAAAAATAATGTCAATGTAGGAGGCAAAGCTGTGTCTGCTTTGGTGTCTTTGTCTAATATTGAAAAGCCATTTCAGAGGATAGTCATGGATACTGTGTGGCCTATTTGCCTCCAAGTACCCAAGGTAAATAGTATACATTGAAGGTGGCGGTATGACAGGGCAGTAAGCTCTTAAGGACATAGTGTTAAACAACAGGTAATAAAGATTATTCCCATTCAGCAGACAAGCTTCAAGGAGCATGGGTAATATATTCCACTGCTGGAAGAAAGGTGAGTGATAACAACTATATGGTGTAGATGACAGGTAGAAGGTAAAAAAAGCACAGACTTTACTGTGCTAACATGACAGCTATTCATTGGTATGAAGTGCTTGCAGTGGGGTACATTAGGTTTTTGATGGAATCTTGTAGAAGCGCTTCAGTAAATAAATCAGTATTTCCACAGCTATCCCCTACCCAAGTGCAGTTATTGTATATAAAAATGGTAACTAAGCTTTACATTTTTCTTTGTTGTCTAAATTGTGTTATTTTGTATCCTCAGCTTTTTTCCCAGGCATCCGCTAAAAACACACTACCACAGCCAGGTGGACTTCACCAGTCAACAAAAGCAATCAATGAATAAATACATGTGTAAATAAATATTTGGGTATTTCATTAGACACGTACAGTTCGTAGCAGCTTTCTTCTAATAATACAGAATTGTTTACTGTAGTATGGATTTATTTACTATTGTCATGCTCACAAATTACCTGGCAAACTGATTACCATTCCATGGTTTGAAACAGTCAATGCATTCCAGCAGCCTGCTTTAAAAGAAAATATAGATTATTCTGGCATTTGAAGTCTATCCCTGAAGCTACTTTTCTCAGCTTACTTTTTGTCTGAGTTTTATTTGGACTTATAAATCTCTGTAACCTCTGTGGAGTACATTAAAGCAATAATCTACAACTGTGTGTGAGGGTATCAGAATTTATCCGCAGCTTGTGTGATTTAATCATGACGGCAAATCCTGAATAACTAAACAAAGCCAACCATGGGGCAAGTCCTGATATACCCAAAACAGGACTGGATTATTGCTTTTATACAATAAGATTATTTAGGAAGGTAATTACTTACCTTTCTTAAATATAATGTGAATGTATAAGGCCACTTCAGTCTCCTTCTGCATTGTCATTTCTATAGTGATGTAATGCACATATGTATGGGACTTAAGTTTCCATGCTTGCACATGACATCAGTGCAGGAGAAGTAATTGAGAAAACAGAATTTCCATTGCTGTTTGTTTTTATTTTCTCTTAACAGTAAAAAAAATAGACATTTACAGGGAAAACACAAAATATGAGAAAAATCAGTTAAGTTTCTGTTTCAGTTTTGCATTACAAACCTGATTTTTCTCATATTTTGGTGTGTCCTCCAGTATATGCCAATAAAAAGTCTGGCCCCCAATGGTACTTTAGTGACAGAACTTTTTTCTACTGGTATATGCTCAATTTACAATGGGCATACTGGTTTGACTGTCTAATTTTGAATAGCAATGAGCTGTTATTGTATAATAATCAGACATGTTGCTCTACTTTTTGCACATTTGCCTGGAATTAATGTACTTGAAAAACTCTAACTTGAGGGGAATTTTAAATAAAGGCTTTTTGAATCGCTTGCTCAATTTTATAATCATCCTGAGCTTTGAACATCTACAATAAGTAACTGAAAATAGTAACAATAGATGTAATAAGACTTTTTGCTGACATCATTCTGTCAATATGACACATTTTATTTTATTTGTGCAACTGCAATACTGTCTCATATGTACAATTAGACTTTTTTTAAGTAGAATAAAATACAAATCCATTAATGGAGATCCTATTAACCAACCTGGATGAGATCAGTCTGTCTGTGCCCTAGGTTCCAAATCAAATGAACAACAAGGGTTGAGGGTATCTTCAGACTACATCTGAAGCCTTTCTAGAGTAAGCCAGGAGTGGTGGAACTCTGTCTCTTTTTTTTAATTATTTTTCAGAATACATTTTATTCTGTTTCTGATGCTATAGCTTGCTTATCTCTAAATTGTTTACAGCTTTTTATACCTATTAGATAGTCTGAATGCAAAACTCCTGTACACTTAATAAAAAATCAGCAGAAAAATGCCCTAGAGACATTTGCTTTTTTGATTAAGCTTTATTATAATGATAAGGATTTTTGTTATAAACTACATTTACTTCTAAATTGTTCTAGACAGGCTTTGGGTATAGTGTCTCAGGATACCTTTAACTCTTTCTTTATTTGTGTTTCAAAATTAAAGAGTTTCATTTCTTCATTCATAAAAAGTTGAGACCGTAGTATTTCATGAGTAAACAGTATCCTCACTGCATTGGTATGACTGCATGCAACCACAATTTTAGAAGGAAGACTGGTCGTCATCATCTGTTATAATTCAGATATGTTTGTCTCTTCTGAAGAGTTGTCAGTAACTGAGATGTTCATATCAGATTAGAAGTCTGACTGATGGCAGTGGTCAATGAATTCAGGAAAGGGTTACTGGCAGTAAACGGGTATTAATATTCCATTTTGTAAAGCATTGTGAGTGTCTGTGTATGGAAATAGTTTGGTTACGTCTTCGTTATTGTTAGTAAGTGTGCATTAAAAGGCACAGTGCTCAGACTGAGGTGACTGAAATCCAAGGAGCTAGTAAATATAGCCATGTTTTTGTAGCTAACAGGGTAAAGCTTACTGGGGTGTTGCAGGTGTTAATCATAACACATGGCATTATTGCATATATGTTGTAAGCTTTTAAGGCCGGTCACTCCATTGCATACATAACAGCTGGCAATGTTGCAGATTTACACTCTATAACTCACCAACTTGCTGGCAAGAGTGGGATTCAGATCTCCATCCAGTTACTGTTCCTGACATAATCAGCTTTGTACTGCTGTTACTACTCCTTTTGGAAGTATAGCATTATCGCCTTCAACAGAAATCTGAGAAAGTAAGGAATTTCTGAAGAATGAGCAAGAAGGCAAATGTATTCCTTTTCCCACACAGTAAACTTTCTGGTAGTCCTGTTTTCCCTTGCATAGTGAAATATGTGTAGCTCCACTTTTCAGTTTTCACTGCTTAAATGCTTTAGTATTAGAGATATATCATATTTTTTCTGTCCCAACATTTATATTTATTTTACTGAACATATCGTGAGAAAGTACAGGAGAGTATACAGAGAAAGAGGTTGGCAAAGAAGAAGTGGGACTGTCAGAGAGATGAAGAAAGTAGACAGGAGTATAAGGAGATGAGGTGCATGGCAAAGAGAGGTGACGAAGGCTAAGGATAAGGCATATGAAGATTTGTATGAAAGGTTGGACATTAAGGAGGGAGAAAATTACCTGTACCGACTGGCTAGACAGAGGGACTGAGCTAGGAAAGATGTGCAGCAGGTAAAGGTGATAAAGGATAATGAGGGAAACATACTTACATGCGAGGAGAGTGTGTTGAACAGATGGAAAGAGTACTTTGAGGGGTTGATGAATGAAGAGAATGACAGGGAGAGAAGGCTGGATGATGTGGGGATAGTGAATCATGAAGTGCAATGGATTAGCAAGGAGGAAGTAAGGATAGCTATGAAGAGGATGAAGAATGGAAATGCTGTTGGTCCAGATGACACACCTGTGGAAGCATGGAGGTGTTTAGGTGAAATGGCAGTGGAGTTTTTAACCAGATTGTTTAATGAAATTTTGGAAAGTGAGAGGATGCCTGAGGAATGGAGAAAAAGTGTTTTGGTACCAATCTTTAAGAATAAGGGTGATGTGCAGAGCTGTAGTAACTACAGAGGGATTAAATGGATCAGTCACAGTATGAAGTTATGGGAAAGAGTAGTGGAAGCTAGGTTAAGAAGGGACATGATGATTAGTGATCAGCAGTATGGTTTCATGCCGGGAAAGAGCACTACAGATGCAATGTTTGCTCTGAGAGTGTTGATGGAGAAATACAGAGAAGGTCAGAAGGAGTTGCATTGTGTTTTTGTAGACTTAGAGAAAGCATATGACAGGGTGCCTAAAGAGGAGTTGTGGTATTGTATGAGGAAGTCGGGAGTGTCAGAGAAGTATGTAAGAGTGGAACAGGATATGTACGAGGGTAGTGTGACAGTGGTGAGGTCTGCGGTGGGAGTGACGGATGCGTTTAAGGTGGAGGTGGGATTACACCAAGGAGCAGCTCTGAGCCCTTTCTTATTTGCAATGGTGATGGACAGGTTGACAGACGAGATCAGACAGGAGTCCCCGTGGACTATGATGTTTGCAGATGACATTGTGATCTGTAGTGAGAGTAGGGAACAGGTGGAGGAGACCCTGGAGAGGTGGAAATATGCTCTAGAGAGAAGAGGAATGAAGGTCAGCAGGACTAAGACAGAATATGTGTGTGTGAATGAGAGGAAGGATACAGGAATGGTAGGATGTAAGGAGTAGAGGTGGCGAAGGTGGATGAGTTTAAATACTTGGGAACAGTAGTTCAAAGTAATGGTGAGTGTGGAAGAGAGGTGAAGAAGAGAGTACAGGCAGGATGGAGTGGGTGGAGAAGAGTGTCAGGAGTGATTTGTGACAGACGAGTACCAGTAAGAGTGAAAGGGAAGGTCTACAAGAGGGTAGTGAGACCAGCTATGTTATATGTGTTGGAGACAGTGGCATTGACAAAAAGGCAGGAGTTAGAGCTGGATGTGGCAGAGTTAAAGATGTTAAGATTTGCACTGGGTTTGACACGGGTGGATAGGATTAGGAATACGTATATTACAGGGTCAGCCCAGGTTGGAAAGTTTGGAGACAAAGCCAGAGAGGCAAGATTACATTGGTTTGGACATGTGCTGAAGAGGGATGCTCAGTATATTGGGAAAAAGATGCTAAGGATGAAGCTACCAGGTAACAGGAAAAGAGGAAGGCCTAAGATAAGGTTTATGGATGTGGTGAGAGAGGACATGCAGGTGGTTGGTGTGACAAAGCAAAATGCAGAGGACAGGAAGAAATGGAAACAGATGATCTGCTGTGGTGACCCCTAACGGGAACAGCTGAAAGAAGATGATGATGATGATGATTGAGGTATTATCAGTTCTTTGTCTGACCTATGGGAACCATACATGAAATGGCATGGAACAATTTATTTAGAGATCATTGTCTTAAAATGGCATCCATCCATCCGTGTCTTAAATAGTATTATGAGCACTTCCGGAAACAAATTTCATTAATAAACCCATGAGGGTTATAATCAATTATCATCTAGAAATAAATTCTGCAAAGATATTGGACGTGTATGCTTGTGTTCATAACTCAAAGCCATACCTTTCAACCTCTTAGAGCAAGAAATCGGGACAAAGCAATAAATAAAAGTGAGACAAAGGCCCCAAAATAGGGACAATTTTTAAATACTGCTCTTACAAACTTAGAATGTTGATAGAATAACAGATTGTGCATTAGCATGAATTTTCTGAAGGGTATGAAGTTTGAAACTCAAATGTAAATTTCCATCAATATTTTCTAACTTCAGTCTTTAATAATTTTCCACTACTTTGCCAGAAAACCACCATTTTATGAAAAACAGATCAAAATATCAGACAAAAATCTGCGCATTCTGTGAAAATCTGCACAATGAGAGGCATGCTCAAAGTCCTCTATCTCTGCCAAAGGCACCCCACTATTCCATATAAGGTTTTGTTTATAATGTGCCTCTTTACGAAACAAATACATTAGTGAAGCACATACATTGATTAGACTACACATACCACCAAACACACACACACACAGATAAACACCACTCAGAAGCTGCCTACCCATTCCTAACAAACATGTACATTAGTGAAGCACATACATTGATTAGACTACACATACCACCAAACACACACACACAGATAAACACCACTCAGAAGCTGCCTACCCATTCCTAACAAACCTGTACATGGAAGTTAATATGCTACTCACCTCAAACTTTAACCACCTCTGAGACTGCATTTCCCTAGCGGTAAGCACTGCATGGGATAATGAAAATCACAAACACCTATTTTATACCACACTCACATCGCTCACAACTCTGATCGCTCATTCATACTAATGTTTATATATCCCCCAGCACACACACACACACACACACACACACACACTAATAACCTGTAAGCATGCAACTCTCTCAATGACACACACTCACAAACCAAACCCTACCACCTGCATAAGATTAATGGATAATTTATTGGGTTTTGAAATAGCTCATGAAATAATAACAGAAATAAATGTGAAGGGGAAAAAATGTTTTTGTGGTTCACAGAAAAACATAGTCTGCACCCCCAAATGGCCTGTTTTCAGTAAAAGCTTTGGCTCACTCAGACTCTCTGACATGTACACAGATATACACACACATACATACCCATATTTCACAAATGCATTCTGAGTACATTCTGAGCACTTTCTTTATAGCAAATCAAATACACTTCAAAATCACCTGTCAAACACTACATCACACATATCCCACCCCCAAAAAACACAAGCTTTAACCCACTGAAGTATTTACATATATTCACACCACCCAAAGCCTTTTGGCGATACAGACAACCCTCATATAAAAGCAAATCAAGTCTCAAGCTCTGTGCTACTACCACAAACATACATTCACACACAATCAAACTCTCTAATAGATAGACGCACATTCAAACTGCTGAAATCTGTCTGATATATCAATGCAGTACTTCAAACATAGGACACACCACGCATTCATACCCATTTCCACATGCCAAGATATATATATATATATATATATATATATATATATATATATATATATATATATATATATATATAGTCAATACATATATTTAATGAGTTTATGCTCATGATCACTGCTATATGATCAGATAGCACTCAACCACAAAATGTATGACAAAGTGAATTGTACCCATTATACTAAAGTATAAATAGGGGGTTTATCTATGTATTTATCTACTGTCTGTCTATCTGTCTATCTATCATCTTTTTTATCTTTGTTTACATGGAGAGTACACTGATGAAGACTGTCCATTTTAGGCACAGCACAGGGGAATATATCACAATGAAAATAAAAGTTTTACCTCTAACAGAGAAAGACGGTATAGAATACAGCTAACAATTTTAAAATAAACAGTGTTAAGATTAGTGAAATTCAACATACATTTTTGAGCTACATGAAGTTACACACATATGTCACAACAGTGGCAGAAATATTGCTATTCTGTTCAAGTGATAGAAAAAAAGAAGTTATGTACTCACCATAATGTTCCACGTGAGTTGTTCATCTCGCCTTCATTCTTACAGATGGGTTCAGAGCCGATCCTCGGCTCCGAGTCGGCCTACTACAAAGCTCGAGGTCTTCAGACAGATTGAGGCCAAGTCCCCATCCCATGATGCACCTTGAGTTACCTCAGATCTTGTTTCCTGCCTCTAACAATACCATATGCCATTCTATCACTTTTTTTTAAGTAAAAACCATCGAAAGACAGAGCAACCATGATAAAACTAATATCTCAATCCTCGAAAAAACCTTGGAGGGGGTAGGAGGATGGGAAGTAAGAATGAAGGCAAGATGAACAACTGACATGGAACGTTATGGTGAGTACATAACTTCTTTATGTGAAGTTTTTCTATCTCGCCGTTCATTCTTACAGATGGGTATCATCCCAAGCACCATCTTTCTCGGGTGGCTCACGGGGTGTATATTTTTTCAGGACAGTAGAACCCAAAGGAGGCCCTGTCCCTGGAGGCCCTATCAACTTTGTAATGAGTGATAAAAGTGTGAGGTCTTGACCAAGTGGCTGCTGCACAAATATTGTCTACAGGAAGCATAGCAGAAAAAGTAGAGGATGTGGACACTGCTCTGGTAGAATGAGCCTTAATTTTGTGTTGTAAAGGTAAATTGGCAGCTGAATAAATGAAAGTGATGCAATCAGATAACCATTTAGATAGTGTTGTTTTTGCCACTGGCATACCTTTCCACGAATCTGAAAAGGAAACAAAAAGTTCTGATCTTCTGAACTCTTTGGTTCTATCCAGGTAAAATCTGAGTTGTCTATGAACATCAGGCTTGTGCAGCATATACTCTAAGTTGTTGGTGTGTTTCAGGAAAAACACTGGTAAATCTATGATTTCATTAAGGTTAGCTTCAGTACAAACTTTAGGTAAGAATGAAGGATTTGTTCGCAGCCACACTCTGTCAGCATGAATAACCAAATACGGAGGTTTTATGAACAAGGCCTGTAGCTCTGATACCCTTTGGGCAGACGTGATGGACACTAAAAAGATAGTCTTCCAAGACAAAATTTTCAAATCACATGAGGAAGCAGGCTCAAAAGGTGGGAACATAATGTGAGAAAGCATAAAATTTAGGTTCCATGGGGTATGAGGGGATTTCACTGGTGGTCTGAGGTGGAAGGTTCCTTTGAGAAAAGCGTTGGATAGCTTGTGTGACATCATGTTCAATCCTTTAAAGCCAAGATGAAAATTAGAGATGTCGGCAAGCTGTACCCAAACTGTAGCTGCAGCCACTCCTTTACTGAAAAGCATAGTCAAAAATTGTAATATAGAGGAAATGGGGGCTTGGTAGGGATCAATGTTATTCTGAGAAGCCCATATAGAAAATCTCCTCCATTTGCTAAGGTACAACTTCCTAGAAGAGGATTTATGAGAAGATATTAAAATATGCTGTGTTTCGTTTGAGAGGTTATGGAACCTGGCTATGTTGAGAATTGGAGCAGCCAAGCTGTCAATTTTAGGGACTGAAGGGAGAGATGAAGAGCCCCCGACAAATGCGTCAGAAGGTCTGGAACTGGGACCAGAATCCAAGGCTCTTCCAACAGATGAAGTCGAAGGAAGGAGAACCAAATCTGATGAGGCCAATACGGGGCTATTAGAATGATGGACCTTCCCAGGGCTTTTGCTTTCTGTAGTACTTTGGGTATCAGGGGAATTGGTGGGAATGCATAAAGGAGACCCAGAGGCCAATTGTGTATGAGTGCGTCCCTTGGGGAATCTCCTGGAGGAGGAATCAGGGCAAAGTAGCTTCTGCATTTTGTGTTCATGTGGGAATCAAAAAGATCGCAGCAAGGCTGGCTCCATCTGAAAAATATTCTCTCCGCTATCTCTTTTTTGAGGGACCACTCGTGAGGTAACAAAACTGCCTGCTCAGTTTGTCTGCAATCACATTGGATTTCCCTGGGATGTGCATTGCTATCAGAAAGCGCTGGGTGGATGTAGCCCACTGCCATACTCTTTTAGGGCCTCTCGACAAAGGGGATAGGACCTGGTTCCTCCTTGTTTGTTCAAGTACCAGACCACTGACATATTGTCCATCTGAATTGCAATTGCCCCAGAGGGAGAGAGTCCTGAAAGTACTGCAATGCCAAAAGTACCGCTCCCATCTCCAGGACATTGATATGCATGTGTGTCTCTTGTTCGGTCCATGTGCCTTGGGCTGTTCTTCCCTGAAAATGCTCCTCCCACCCTATCAGGGAAGCATCTGTGGTCACTGTGGCCAATGGTGCAGGTAGGATAAGAGGATGACCTATCATTACTTGAAGAGAGGTCAACCACCACCAAAGATCCTTTTTGCATGTGTTTGTTACAATAATGAGATGAGATACTGGGAGCTCTTGATAAGACCATTGAGTGAACAGCAGCTATTGTAGAATCCACATCGGTATTGCCATTATTGCAGCTGCCATCATCCCTAACAACTTTAGCACTTCTGATGCTGGTGCCTTGTGTCTGGATATGATGTTCTGGGTTTGCTGACGAAGAAGTAATATCCTTTCTGCTGGAAGTTTTAAAGTGGTGGTGGTGGTGTCCAATTCTGCTCCGATAAAAATGATATGTTGCGATGGCGGCAAGGCAGATTTTTCTGAATTTATGGTAATGCCCAGTTGATTGCAAAGAGTAAGAGTGGTGTCCCTGGCTTGTATTAGCTGATGCCTGGTGGTGGTGGTGAGGAGCCAACTGTCTAAGTATGGAAACATCTGGAATCCTAAATGGCTCAGGTGAGCCGTGACCACTGCCATACATTTGGTGAACACTCTGGAGGTTGTAGTGAGACCAAAGGGCACGACTCAAAACTGGTAATGATTGGCTCCCAGCCGGAAGCGCAGATGATCCCTGGATGCTCTGGCCATTTTTATATGGTAGTACGCATCCTGGAGATCTATCGAGCACATCCAATTGTCTTTCCCTAAAAAGGGAAGTATCAACTGAAGCGTGACCATCCGGAACTTCTCTTTCTTGACAGATCTGTTTAGTCTGCTGAAGTCCAAAAGGTCTCCAGTTCCCTGTCTTTTTTGGAACTA
>NC_056743.1:285197208-285292208 GCF_019279795.1 Protopterus annectens
CCATGGGCCACAAAATAATCTACCAACCCAACAACTGTCCTGTTCTTGCTAACCTTGTCCAACCCAGTACTAACACCCAATCCCGCAGATCCTCCAGCAAACTAATGCTAAAGCTAGCCTGCTCCCACAACCACCACGGTGACTCCCTTTACTCCCACAAAATTGCCAAATTATGGAATACTCTTCCACAGCCCATCACACAAAATCCCCACCACCACGAGTTCAAACAACTCCTAAAGAACTATCTGGCTAAGCACTGGATTTGCTCCTGCTATTCACCAGGCTAAATTCTTCCTCCCTCCCTGTACCTTACCTGTACCCTACCTTATCCTCTACTCTAATATCCAACTCCCTTCATCTCTCTGCAATCTCTGCAGACTCATACTGTACATACATCTGGAGTAGTAAATAATTCCCTGTCTTTATCGCACTGTTGCTATATATACGTCTCTGAATTTATATTGTGCACTCTGTCTTTGTAATTTGCATTCCTATAAATGTTTAACAACGGCTTGTCCTATCACTTGAAACAATGTATACTATTTTACACAGTTGTTTGCATTCTGTACTAACTAATGTATTATAAATGTATTATAAAAGAATTAGTTCTGTTAACTTTACTGCATGTGGAGCTTTTCTCCCTGGGCCTCCGCTGAAAATGGGCTTCTGGCCCAGTCAGACATTACCCGGTTAACAAATGTAATAAATAAAAAATAAATAAATAAATATATACACATACATACACATATACATATGGGTGCCCTGCAGAATGTCAAGTGTCTGTTTGGTCAACATCTGTTTAATCAGCTGCATTTGGTTGAGTAAGTAGATGGTCAACAGGTGTGTGAAACAGCATAATTCTCAGGGTAGGAGAATATGCCCTTTCCTTGATATTGTACAATCACAAAGTTAGTAAATATAATTATCAAGGAGGTGTGTGGCTGCAGAGGATCTATCCCCACTTGCAAAAGCTTTTTTTTATTTTTGTTTTTAATTTAAATTTGTATGTGGTGAGGCTTGTTTGCTTTGTTGATCTTTTGCAGTCAATGTTTAGAAGGTCAATGTATGGGTTACTACACAAATGTGAGTATAACCATAGACATTATATATATATATATATATATATATATATATATATATATATATATATATATATATAAAGTGTAGCGTGTGTGTGTGTGTATACATGTGTATATATGTATGTATGTAGTTTTATATATATGCATATATATATATATATATATATATATAGCTATAGATATATATATATATATATATATATACAGATTGATATATATATAAATAAATATATGTATATACACACACACACACACACACACACACACACACACACACACACACACACACACACAAACTACAAGTTTATGCAAACAAAGAAAGGGAGAAAGTGATAAAAACATAACACTCACCTTCTTTCTCTTGTTTGCATCAAACTACCATAAAAAGACACTGGCAAACTTCCAATGATGGCACTATTGAGGAAAGCTTCCCACTGTTTTGTTTTATAAAAAGAAATGAGGACTGATATGATATGATATATAAAATTCATTAATTTTGTCACCATAAGAATGACTACAGCAAATGTAAAGTTTAAATGTATTTGTTGGCAATATCAATTTGGGGTGGAGGGTATGGTCCTTATAGTAAACAATCTTTCAGTTCAATGGTGTTCTGTACTATGGTACAACAAAGAATGAAGACCAAGCACTTCCTTGATGACTTTGCTTCCATTTTTAACAATGATGGTACAAAACTGATAAAATGATTTCTGATATGGTATTATGGAGGGGACAAAATAACTTCTGTTATGGTGGAACTTCCAAATGGGGAAATCATTTCTTTAAGTACCAAGTGAGGAAATTGGTTAAGATCTAGTCATTTTCTTGATAACTATGGCCTCAATGCATGGTACTTGAGCTAAAAGCTGAGACCTGCTAAGTGAATTATTCTATTACTGAAGAGGAATATTTGGCAATAAAGTCATCATGATCTACTGGCAGAACTTCTCAGCTCATGATTTATTTGTTAACAGGACGGGTAAACTTATCATAGGAAACTTTTAGCTACAATGCTGGTGTCTTGTAAACTGTGAAATTACTTAAGTAGAAATAGCTGAAGAACATGATTCAGATAGAGAAGCACCAAAATGAGGAAAATACTTACATGGATTGAAAGTGCAAAAAGTGGGCAGCAGTGTACTCACTGTAGAAAACAGTAAAATATGTTGGCTCTAGTGATACTTTTACTGACTGACATCTCTGACTAACAAAGAACTGCATTAGGGAGTCGTTAAGGGTGCAGATATACTTGCTTAAAATTCAGGTTAAAGTTATAGCTAAAATGGTTACAAGCGATTTTTAGTTATTATGTAGACATAATGGTGCTTAAGTGATAAAGGACTTGACATTAAATGTACGTAGTGACTTGCTCCCCTTTTAAACCCATATTTACCTTTGGCTTGTAGAATACATGGGGCCTCTGGAAACAATGTTAGCTTCTCATCTCTGCCTGTGGACTAGTGATGATTTCCTTTGTTGAGGCACATGGTCCCATAGCTCGCAACCCCTCGACATTCATCATACTTGAGGTATGCTCAGACAGTAAATACATATTTGTGTTCTTTTCCTTTGGACACATCACATTATGCTTTACAAATCACTCTTTGTCAATCACTGTCCAACTCAACCTGCCTCCTCTTAACCCTACTCAAGCTGCTATACAATGTTGTACTTCACAGCTCCCACTTTATGTCACATTTTCTCAAAACTGGACATTTTTGGTCACTTAACCAAAGATCCACCATTTAATTTCTCCCAAAGAAATGAAGGTAGAGTGTATTCACATCTTGCTTACTCTGGTGCATTCAAGAAGCTAGCTTCAGAACGGTAGATTATATTTTTGTATGGGGAGCTGTGTGGACATTTTCTGCCCACATGCAAAAGCAGCTAAGATTTTCCCTGGTTAGGCTCGTCTCAACATAGAAAGTCCCACTGCACCGATACACTACTATTTTCCTCAGATGAGAAACAGCTTCTTATTTTAAGCAAATAAAACATAAACACAATGCTTTTTTTTCATAAAGTTTCTCCTTTTGTTATCAAGAGATATTGAATGTCATACCATGTAAGATGCTGGATCCCTTCAGTTGCAGTCAAATTACTAAAAAATCTCCAAAAATTGGCTTAAAATTGGGTTTGCTCAATGCTTTTAGAATCTGCAAAAGGGCAAGTGATCTGCATATCTGGTTAGCTTTTCACACCCTGGATGTATAAGCTATCACCAATCTGTGGCTCATATCAGACATGCTTCTTCCTCTCTATCTGGAAGAAGGCTTTTCATACCATAGTAAGACAGGCCAGGTTCAAGAGATGAGAGGGTCTATATCAGAACATCAAACACTTAGGCTGTCGAACATAAATGTCGAACGCTCAAAACTGCGACCAGACAATTAAGCAAATTATTTCCCCGTGAAAAAATTTGCTTGGCCAACAATAAAAAAAATCATACTTTAAAACCCTACTTTGCCCCCCATGCCCCCCAACATGGGGGGACTGTGCCCCCCACACAGCCCTAAGTAAATATACCAATTCCAAGATCGCTCTACATCGGGGAAAAGGGCAAATCCCCGATGAAAAATTTGTTGTGGTTTTGAGCGTTCAACATTTAGGTGTCGACATTTAGGTGTTCGAATACCTAAACATTCAACAACGTAATAGGAACCCAGATAAGAGAGAGGTGAGAATACAGTCTGTGCTTTAACATGTAAATGTCTACTGTACAAACTC
Organism: Protopterus annectens; assembly: GCF_019279795.1. Taxonomy (NCBI): domain Eukaryota; kingdom Metazoa; phylum Chordata; order Ceratodontiformes; family Protopteridae; genus Protopterus; species Protopterus annectens. The sequence continues at coordinate 285,201,015 of NC_056743.1, forward strand.
CAGGTTACATTTAGTTTGTTTAAAACATATATCAAGATTTAGAAACTATCTACAGTCACTAACTTGTTACAAACTTTGTGATCTTCATGCCACCCCAGTTTATCAATGAATAATTTTCAGTTTAACATGAAGACAAAATGCGTGAAATAAAGTTTGCTTTTGGAGAAGTAACATAACATACTAAGCATTTGGAGACTACTACTGGCTTAAGGCTAGAAGAGGCTGAATTTTGTATTACCCTGTTTTTGGACTATACCAAAGTCCTGAAACAGAAGACTGCTGATAAAAAAATTAACATCTTTGGGCTGCTAGAATGGAATGATACCTTCTGGTGTTTGCATGCCTGAATTCCTACCATGCTTGGTTTACACACTGCAACAAACCTGATGCTGTAAAGGGGACACTGCTCCCTTATACTCCCTCCAATATCTTGAATTCACCCAAGACTTTATTTGTGTGTGTGTATGTCTGAACGTGTGCGCATGTGTGTGTGCATATTTATTCATTCACTCATCGTCAACTTAATATAATTCAGGTTTGCAGGAAAACCATAGCCTTTTGTATTCATCACTGGATAGAAAGTAAATAAATTAATCCTGAATGGCTTAACAAACAATCATAGGATGTACAGACTCTCTCTCATACAACATGCATACCTACAAGCAATTTGGAAGAGCAGAAGTTCACCACCAGTGTTTGGCCAAACTTGTGTAACACAAGAAGACCTACATAGACCCAGGTGTGTGTGTGTGTGTGTGTGTGTGTGTGTGTGTGTCTGTGTGTGTCTGTGTGTGTGTGTCTGTGTGTGTGTGTGTGTGTGTGTGTGTGTGTGTGTGTGTGTGTGTGTGTGTGTGTGTGTGTGTGTGTGTGTGTGTGTGTGTGTGTGTGTGTGTGATTCACCTCATTTGTTCAACAGAAGAAAGTCAACCAGGTGGCCCTAAGGCAAGAAAGGCATTACTTATTTAGGGAGAAGAAAGGTTTTGAAAATGAGTACTCAAAGTAGGTAGTCAAAAAGGTAAAGGTCTGGTCTGACTCAGTCTCTTCTGTAGGAGTAATAACAGCTAACATTTTCAACCTCTCCAGACAGAAGGTAATACTCCACGATGGCTGCTGTCTTTTTAAACAACTCAATAAAAAATATTTTTATTGTAATACAAAGGGTTTCAAGTATCAGGAGAAGAGATGGATTCAGCAGCACATAAAAAAAAAGAATAGTGCATTATAGGCCAACAGTCAAACCGCCAGCTCCCAGGACCAAATCTCTAACTCAGAAATTTTGCTTATTTCTTTTTATCCCTATTAGTACACTGCTGTGATCTTGGGGTTTGATGCAGCCTTTGTTTACTTTACTTGTATTAGATACCTAGGATGGCTGCTTAAATTTTAGCAGTTGAAATGCTAACAATTATGTACTTGTAGCTATTTTCAGTCTCAGCCTGTCCTTAATCTCATGACTCCTCATTGTTTAGTTAGGAGATATAGGTTCATAGGTTGGTACTGGGCTATCTGCCCGAAGGCATATATTAGCCCAGCCACATTGTGCGGTATTCACCGCACCTTTATTAGTTCCCTAGACCCTTGTACTAGCAGCTAGTACCCTTGGCCCCTATCTAGTAGTGCTGTTGGTGTGATCCCCGGTGTGAACTTTCTGTTACCCATCCACTCATCAAGGTTCTTCTTGAAGAGTGATAGAGATGGGCTCTATCTTACGTAGATCGGGACCCTGTTCCATAGTAAGGGAAGTCTCTGTGAAGGGAATCTATCCCTCCAGCATGTTCTATTCATTGTTGTGTTAAGGTTTATATCCCTAGAGCATGTAGCTTGAGTAGATTTGGTTTTGCTAAGATGGAGCATGTTCAACAATTCTGGGTTGAACTTGGTTCTGTACGTTAGACAGAGATCGCCTCTGAGAAAGCGGTATGCAACAGAGAACAGTCTTAGCTTTTTCAATCATGCTGCATAGGGCAACTGTTTGAGGCCAGTAATCCTTTTGGTTAGGTACCTTTGTGGTCTCTCCAGCAGCTGGAGATGTCTAGCCAGGTACATTCCAATTGGTGCATTGTACTCAATAATGGGTCTGATGAGGGAAGAGTAGAGGGGCACCATTATATCCTTAGAACTTGATGCAAACCCTTTTGTGATCAGATGGGTCACATAGAAGGATTTTCTAACCTCTTTAGCAACATGGTTATCAAAGGAAAGCTGACTATCTACTTGGGTCTCTAGATCCCTTATTTCTTCTTCAGATTTCAGGAGATTACCTCCTATGTTGTAGTTTGCGGGTACTCTGTTTTTTCCAAAGGGGATTACTATGCATTTTTTTGCATTTAGCTTGAGACCATGGCTTTGACACCATGCATCAGTCTCATTTAGGCCCTTCTGGAGGATCTCCATGTCGGCCGGAGACTCTATTATAGAACCCAGTTTGCAGTCATCCGCAAACTTAGTCAGCCACAGCCCTTCCGTGCTTGCCTGTACTTCTGAGAAGTATATGCCAAACAGAAGGGGCCCCAGGACAGAGCCCTGAGGCACACCACCCGTTACTGGTCTGGATTCGGACATAGATCCCGCTACTCTTACTTTATGGGATCTGTCTGAGAGCCAGTTTGTGATCCATCTTGTGACGTAAGGGTTTATGCCCAGGCTGGTGAGCTTATCAATAATACCTGAATGGGGAATGGTGTCAAATGCTTTAGCAAGGTCAAGGTAAGCCGTGTGTACCTCCTTTCCCTTATCTATAGCCTGAGTAACTGTCTCAAAGAAATCCACCAGGTTCAGGAGGCATTCTCTGCCCTTGACGAAGCCGAAATTTGTGGGGTCCAGTGACCGGAGGTTCCCAATCTCTTCATTTATGAATTACATAATGATTCGCTCCACAGCCTTACAGATCAGACTGGTCAGGCTTATTGGTGGGTAGTTCCCAGGGTCAGTTGTGGCCCCACCCTTGTGTAGCGGGACCACCATTGCCGTGTGCCATTCTATGGGCACATATCCTGTGGAGAGGCTGAGACTGAACAGGATATTAAGATGTGGGGTTAATTCCTTTTGGAGCTCGTGTATGACACAGCCTGGGACACCATCTGGTCCCATGGAGGCAGTGTTTTTAGCTTTAGATAGAGCCTTGTTAACCAACATATCAGTAATAATTGAACTTACACAATCCCCTGGAATGGTAATAGGCCCTGTAGGTGATGGTGGGGGGGGGGGGGGATTTGCACTGAACCTGTCAGCCAAGATGTTGGCAATGTCAGAAGGTTCAGTGTATTTTGTTCCATTTTGTACTAGCTCAGAACAGACCTGAGCGTTGCCATTTAGGTTTTTTACGTAGCCATAGAGGGCCTTATGGTTATCCTTGGCATCCTTGGCAACTTTCTTTTCAAAATTAGCTTTAGTTGACTTGATGAGGGTCCTCAATTTCTTACTATTGCTGATCAGGGATGATTTTTTCTACTTGAGATTTGGCCTTTTTTTGTATAAGTCTCCTCCTTTTATTGTAAAGTTTGCTTATGGCCGGGGTCCACCAGACTGGTTTCTTCTTGCTTGAGGAAGGAGTCTTGGTTTTATTTGGGATAGCATGGTCCATGCAATCCTGAAGATGCATATAGAGTTCTTTGGTGTAGGATTCCGCATCCTGGATATCATTATCCTTCTGCAAGGGAACAGTGAAGTTTTCCTCTTCGGATGCAAGTAGTTTGAAGTTTGCTTTGGAAAGGTTTTTGACTATGGTTTCTTTGATTGGGGGAGGTGGAGGAGTGAGGATGTCCAGGGTTATCAGTTTGTGGTCGGATCTGACCAAGGAGGGGGGTGATAATAGGTGTGGTACAATGGGCTTCCATATTTGTGATGATTAAATCCAATATGTTGTCCCCTCTAGTGGGGGAACATACTAGTTGTTCAAGGGCATTTGAATTTATAAATTCTATGAATCGCTGAGCATAGGAGTTGGAACATTGGTAGTTCGCTCAGTCTATACCAGGATAGTTGAAATCACCCAAGATTATGGTGTTGGGTAGGACCTTTATATTTTCCAATGTCTCATGGAATGCAGAGTGAGCATCTTAAATTAATTCTATCTCCAGAAAACTCACTGGATGTTTGAATTCCATTTACAGTAAAGAGAGTGTAACTATTTCATTATGTGCCACTTCATAGATGCGACTTTGTTATTCATGTGTTAAAATTGTTCAGAGGATAGTAGGAAATATTTGCTGTTTGTGAAATTCTAACAGCATCTGCTAAATTCAGGAGTTTTGCTTGGTGTTTTAAGGCTTCACTAGCTCCAGATGCTCACAGTCATCTGTCCTTTTTGTGTGAATAGCTTATGGGACAGTCATCAATTAATGTTTTAAGGAGAACTCAAGCATACTTTAATAATTGTACAGTATCCCTCTTTATTATGCTTTCATCTCATTTGCCGCTGTTTTCTTAAAGATCATCTATAAAGGTGCAAAATGAAATGTTCTTTTCCCACACATGTGTCCATATGAATCCTTATGCAAAAAATGAATCAGTAATTTTTTATTTTTTTTGGCCAAAATGTTAATTTAACAGTTTGTCAATGACTTAACTAATACACAATTACCTAGCTATGCTAATCCAGTATAACTAGAGATGAAATCCAGAGTGATGTAAACATCTTCCACCCAGCCATTAATACTAATGCCATAAACACAGCTCAGAATTTTTAGTCTTCCGAATTTGGAAGGCATGCTTAAAACGTTTCAATTTTCTAAAGGCTGCAAAATGAACTTTTCTTTTTACACATAAAAGTGTTTTCAAGCATAAAAGATGTATGTGATCACTTTTTTGTGCAGAAAGAAAATTTTGTTTTGAGCCTTTAGACATACTCTTTAAGTTTAAATTAATTTTATACAAACATCTGTTCTTCGTGGTGTCCTAAGTGCACTTTTGGAAATGTCAAAATTTTATCAGGATGATGCCAGTGATTGTCTTTATAAAAACTGATTTTATTTTCCTATTTGAGACGGTTCTTATTTTGATACTATTATTAAGGGTTTCTCCTTCCATCTGTTATATAGCTTGATAAGGTAAAGGGTGGATTGCTTTTCCATATGTAATGCTTTAAATCTATACTGTTTAGCTTTTAAAGCAAAGCGTATTATGTTCTATGTATGTCTTTAGGAGATGACCCCTTTATATGGCTTCAATTCCTAGGTCTTGCACATTTAGCCTGATGCTACTACATGTCACTATCCTAACTCATCTAGGTCTTCTTTTAGGTCATACCTTGCAATGGTATTGCTTTATTATAAAACTATGAGCTGTATTGCCTTGTGAGTTGTCATAAATTATTTGCATTTATTTCTTCAGGTTAGGCTATTAGTGGTTGGTTATAAATAATTATGTATGAATTTTATTTTATCTTGGATTAGTTCCTTGTTGCCTCACTTTTTTGTTTCTGTTTGCTTTTTTGAAATTCAACTGATTTAAAGGCGATACGAAGTAAAATGGAATATTAAGCAAAAAATCAGTACTGCTGAATGATTCTTGTGTAGCTTGGAGGTAAATTTTAGGATGTCATCTAAAAAAATGAAGTCAAGTGTTAATGTAAATGGCTTCCACTACCTGTTGCACAAGCATGGCTATACATGTGGCTGAGGCAAGTATCCTCAGACAAAACTATTATGCAAGATACCACTCTCTCTTTCTGTCAGGAAAAGCATCACAAACTGTCATGGCTAAGATGTCTTCATATTATATCGTCTGCTCATACTCCTGGGAGAAAAACAGGTGTCATTATTTTAAATAAACTTGGCCTTCTCTACCTACAAATGCTAAATATCTCTTCAGTATCAGATGAAGTCCTGGCTTGTGCTACATGGGTCTCTTTCAAAAGATCAAATGGCCAAATTGTTAAACCCAACATGAGCAAGACAGCTATTGGCAATTCAGTCCATTGATAAACAACAAACACCCAAACAACACTTGTAAACAAAACAGTGCTTTTCCAAGGAGGCAAGCCGCCCCTGACTCCCACGCTACCTGCTAATTTTCCATACCAACACTAAGATAACTACAATGGGGAAAAGGGCAAATTCCCTGATCCCTACTGTGCCATGATCTCAGTCAAAATGGTATAATGGACTGAAATGTCAGCCATATAGTCTCGATCATATTGAGTTCGTCAGTTTGGCCATTCAACACTTTCACCTTGCAACCATTGCATAAATAAAATAACCCACAGCAAAGAAATACACCAAAAATCCTCCAGTGGACCAACAAAGCTGGAACCAATACAATGGGCTGTAAAATGTAAATTTATCAGCAGTTCTAGTAATTTTCAGGAAAAAACACAAAAGTTGCCGATAAAAGGAATGGTCATAAATCTAGGAACTTTCACCTTCTAACTGAAGGCTTCTTCAGAGATAAAAAAAAACAAAACAATCACATACTTAAATAAGCCTATCAGCTAATGAATAAACAATTAGAATGTTGAAAAATCAAAAGACCGTAACTGCTAAAAGCTACAGTCCCCAGTAAACAGTGTTGATAAGACATTTTATGTGTGTCTGTATATATATATATATATATATATATATATATATATATATATATATATATATATATAGTTAGGGGTCACCACAGCAGAACTCTGGTCCGCTAATGATTGGCAGTAGATTTTTACGTGCCGAGTTGCCCGCCCTGATGCACAACCTTCAACGAAGGTACGCCCATTCACACATGTCTCCACACAGAAGACACTCTAGTAACAGACTATTTTTTACAAATAAAAAAAAAAAAAAAATGATGTAGTAAATTAATTTAATTCAACATAGCAGCCCTATGTCCAAGTATGCAATTCCGGGACAACACATCATTCAGTCCCAGTTTATTTGTAGCATCTAAACTTAACTTCATAGGTTGGTACTAGACTATCGGCCCTAGTGCCTATACAAGCCTAGCCATAACAGTTCCACGGCTATTTCTTCCCAGGAAATTTACTTCCCTGGTCCCCTGTCTAGCAGGGAGACTGACTTGATCACCGGGGTGAATTTCTTATCTTCGATCCAGTAGTCAAGGTTCCTTTTGAAGAGGGCCAAAGAGGCACTCTGCTTGACATGTGTGGGCAGTCTAGTCCAGAGTATGGGGAGTCTCTGGGACAGGAACCTATCCCTCCAGCATGTTTTGTTCATTGTGATGACCAGGTTTAATTCCCTGGAGCGCATGGCTCTGAGGGATTGGGATTTCTTTAAGTGCAGCATGTCCAACAGCTCTGGGTTTGACATGGCTTTGTGTGTTAAGCAGAAATCGCCACTGAGTAGACAATATGCAACAGACTATAGCGGGAGTTTTTTTAGATGGTCAGCATAAGGCATCTGCTTTAGGCCTGTGATTCTTTTAGTGAGGTATTTCTGCGGCCTTTCCAACTGTTGCAAATGTCTTGAGAGGTACATACCAAATGGGGCATTGTATTCTATAATGTGTCTAATGAGGGTTGAGTACAGTTGGACAATGACCACCTTTTTTTCTGGATGAAAAGCCCTTAGTGATGAGGTGTGCCACATAGAAGGATTTCCTGACTGTTGTGGCGATGTGGTTATCGAAGGTGAGACCACTGTCCACCTGTGTCCCTAAGTCCCTTATCACACTTTCGGTGTTTAGTGTACTGCCACTAACGTGGTAATTTATGGGCACATGTTTTTTCACAAAGGGGATATCTATACATTTCTTGGCACTGGGCTTGAGCCCATGGTTCTGGCACCAAGCATCTGTCTCTGTAAGGCCCTTCTGTAGAATATCCACATCATTTGGGGATTCGATAATGGCTCCCAGTTTGCAGTCATCTGTGAACTTTGTTAGCCAGATTCCCTTGGTGTTGGCCTGTACTCTGCAGAAGTAAATGCCAAACAAGAGCGGTCCCAGGACTGAACCTTGAGGTACTCCACTTGTCACTTGCCTGGAGCTGGATTTGGAATCCGCTACATTTACAGTCTGTATTCTGTCAGTAAGCCAGTTTGCAACCCATCGAGTGATGTAGGGATTAATGCCCAGCTTAGTAAGTTTATCTATGATTCCAGAGTGGAGGATGGTGTCGAAGGCCTTGGCAAGGTCCAGATAGGCTGTGTGGACCATCTTACCCTTGTCCACGGCTCTGGAGACTGATGTGAAAAAGTCAATCAGGTTGAGGAGACAAGATCGGCCCTTCATGAAACCAAACTAGGTGGGGTCCAGTGTTTGAAGGTTGCCAATATCTTTGTTTATAAGTTCCATGATAATGCGTCCCATGGCTTTGCAGATTAGGCTCATCAGGCTGATGGGACGATACTTCCCAGGGTCCAAGGTGGACCCCCCCTTGTGGAGTGGGATAACTGTAGCTGTGCGCCACTCATTGTGCACAAAGCCTGAGGTGAGACTATGATTAAACACGACACTTAGGTGAGGTGCCAGTTCATTTTGTAGTTAATGAAGTACACAGCCTGGGATGTTGTCTGGTCCCATGGATGCTGTATTCTTAGCTTTGGAGAGTGCATTTTTACCTGTGTGGCCGGAATTTGGCTATCCTTTAGTATTGAGATAGGCCCTTTAGTGGGTGGGGGGGGGGGGTGAAGTTGGCACTGAATCGATCTGCCAGGATATTGGCAATATCCTTGGGATCAGTATATTTAATGCCATTCTGATGTTGCTCAGAGCAGATCTGAGCATTGCCATTTAGATTCTTGACATAACTATAGAATGCCTTGTGGTTGCCTTAGAATCTTTGGCAATTTTATTTTCATAATTAGCTTTGGAGGATTTTATGAGGGATCTCAGCTTCTTATTGAGACTGGTAAGGGAGTTTTTTGTGTCCTGGGATTCTCCTCTTTTCTGCAACAATTTCTTCCTTCTGTTGTATAACTTGTTTATGGCAGGGTCCACCAGCTTGGCTTCCTTTTTTTGGAGGAGAGCATCTTGGTTCTATTTGGAATGGCACAATTTATGTACGAGTGGATATGCTCGTACAGTGCCTTAGTATAGGATTCGACAGTCAAACTTTCAGTTCCCGTATGCGTGGGTGTCATGAAGTTTGTCACTTCTGACTTGAGTAGCATGAAGTTGGCTTTGGAGAAGGTTTTTATGGAGGTTTCCCTACTGGGGGGGGGGGTGGACATCAAGGGTGATTAGCTTATGGTCAGACCTGACCAACGAGGGAATGACCACTGGTGTGAAGCATCGATCTCCCATGTTGGTAATGACCAGGTCAAGGATACTGGAGCCCCTGGTGGGACTATGGATTAGTTGATCCAGGGCACTGGAATTTAAGAATTCCAAGAACCGCTGGGTAAAGGTGTTGATACCTGAGTAGTTTTCCCAATTAATGGCAGGGTAGTTGAAATCACCCAGTATTAGGGTGTTAGGTTGTATCATTATTTTCCATTATGTTTAAAAAGGTGTAGTGAGAACCTTGGGGCATGGTGGGGGATCTGTAGCAAGCTACAATTTGGATTGCAGTCTTTCCTAGTGTTAGTTTCACCTGTAGTATTTCAGATGCATTGTGTTGGGCAACTAGCCTGGAGGTGTGAATATCCTTGGTGAATATGGACACTCCACCACCTTTAATGTTTCGGTCCTGGTTTGGTGGCTGAAAAGTGTGGTAAGAGTTGTAGCCTGGTATTCCAGGGGTGCTCTCTGGAGCCTTGAACCAGGTCTCAGTTACTGCACAGATATCGATGTTTTCCATGTTTAGGAGTGCCTCGAGAGAGTACATTCATGCCACCCTGTTGCCCTATTGTCTCTCTGTTCGAATTTGTGAAAGCAACTTCAGGAGTTTATTGAAAATTAATAGGAAATGTACTGATAATTTAATGACTAAAGAAAGAGAGTTGTTGGTTCAGATTAAGGGCAATAGAGACATTCTAGTAGTAATAATGGTGGAGGGGGGGTTAGTAATTATGGACTTTTTATGTATGCTAGCAAAATGTTGGACTGCCACTTCAGTTCCTTTTGTTCAAGGAGCAATTTACTGTTCCCTCCTCTATCTGTCATATTCACTCTGTTGATAAGAAAAAATAAAAATCTTTTAAAATGTAGACATTGTAATGTGTGTTTATACAGTGCATTAATGAGTTTGGATTTTTTTTATATCATGTTCATATCCTGGTCATTTTGCCTGAGACAGGACCCTTCGGCAATTTCAGTAATGGTGAATTTGTGAACAATGAACAGAGACCATCGATCAGACATGTTGTACATAGGCTCCCTTTTAGGAATCAACAGAGGAATTCCTCCAAACAACTGAGACCCGGACGAGGAAGGGGATGAACAAAAAGAGAAATTAAATGGGACATTTTCTGATATTTATGTTTTATAGTTAATAAAGGGTTTAAAGTTTTTAATTATAGTCACTTGTTTCTTGAAGCAAAACACATTTACTTATTTAAAAAGGGATTTAAGTTTATTCCCTCGTTTCATCAGGACATTGTGCATTTATTGGTGATTTTTAAACTGTATATTATACAGCTTAACTTGAATATGCTTTTTGGTAATTCTCCCCCTACTCATACCCCATTCACTCTGAAGAGAAAAGTACATCCTTGCCACCTTGTTGCCCTACTGTCAATGTGTTTGAAAGGATTTGTGAAAGCAACTTCAGGAGTTTATTGAAAATTAATAGGAAATGTACTGATAATTTAATGACTAAAGAAAGAGAGTTGTTGGTTCAAATTAAGGGCAATAGAGACATTCCAGTAGTGATAATGGTGGGGGAGGGGTAGTAATTATGGATTTTTTATGTACGCTAGCAAAATGTTGGACTTGCTTAATGATACCACTGCATACAGGCACATATCAAGAAATAAGATTAATATGGCATATGCCAAACCTGCATAATTCATGATTCAGTTATTCAGGGTTTTTTGTCCAATGAAGTTTTGGAATTTGTTAGAGTGGATAAAATGGTTGTTCCATCAATATTTGGAATGCCAAAAGTCCCCAAAAATCTGCAACCCCCCTCCAACCAATAATTTCAGCCAGTAAGTCAAAAGCTGAACTCTGGCTATGTACTGTATGTTGACTTCCACAGTAAAGGTATAGTGGAAAAAGAAACATATTTTACGTGACCCACGGCCTTTGTTGCAGTTGTTGAACTCTACCCCCTTTAATTAAGATGTTATTTTCATCACTACTGATGTGATTAATTTGTTCTCCTTCATTCCACATGACACTGGGTTTCAACAGTTTCAAAATGTGTTGTTGAAAGACAGATCCAAAACTGCTAATGAAATATTTATCATTTCAGAGTTTTTGGAACTGGTTCTAAAAATATGTTTATTTTGATGATGAATTTTACTATCAACTGACAGGGGTCACTATTGGCGTGAGATGTGCCCCTACATATGCCAATTTAGAGCTTGCAGACTGGGAATACAATAAGGTCTTTACCTCACTACATTTCAAGAAAGTATTTCAATACTTTAGGTTTTCAAATGACGCTCTAATTCTCTGGGCTGATGGTGTATCAAGGTTTAATGAGTTTCTATCAGAAATTAATGCATCCACAAGTTTTCTTAAGTTTACATATTTCATTGACAAAGAACTCGATTTTACTGAGACATTACAGTTTCTAAGGATTATGTTCACTAAAGGTATGTTTCAAATATTTATAGAAAGCAGACACAATAATTTTTTGTTATAATACAACAGTAGTCATCCTTTCTACTAAAAAAGAAACATTATCAAAGGCCAAATGGTACACCTCTCTAGGCTGGTATCATTGGATGGGACCTTTGAGGGTGAGCTAGATAAATAATGCAAGATGTTCTTTGAAACAAACTATCCTGCCTCTTTAGTGGAAGTAGTTAAGGATGAAATACTCTGTGGTAGAAAAGACAGATATGCTCTAATTCTTAGTAACAACATCAGCACACACACTGATGAAGTTCCGTTGTCAGTAAGTAACAAAAGGAATTTGGATAAAATGTGTGCTATGATAATTAAACACAACCACCAAACACAGTACTTAGAAGAATACTAAAAAAATACTTGAGATACTGTCTTTACAGTGGAACATAAACAAATATTAGGCCCACATCCTAAGATTACCTATAGTAGAGGCAATAATCTTAAAAAATATCTTTGAACGAAACAATAGTATTAAAGAAAGAGGCTTGTCAATCGAAAATGATGAAGTGTGTTTTTTGCAAATACTGCAAATTTGTTAATGACAGTCCATGTGTCATAGTGGAAGGCTGTGACAAAACTCTTACTTGTCCAGGTAGATATAGTTACAGAACTAAAATGGTAGTACACCTGGCCACATGTACCTCTTACCCTGCATTCTACAAAGGCAAAATTACCAGGAATTTCAAAGAGCGAATATATGAACAATGTATACAATATAAAAAAAATCCAAACTAATACACTGTAGAAACATACATTACAATGTCCAAATTATAAAATATTTTTATTATTTTCTGATTGACAGAGTGAGTATGACAGATAGAGAAGGGGGGAGTGATTTGCTCCTTGAACAAAAGGAAATTAATTGGCAACTAAATTTAGATGCTACAAATAAACCGGAACTGAATGATATGTTGTCCCTGAACTGCATACTTAAACATAGGGCTGCTATGTTGAATTAAATTAATTTTTACTGTACCATTTTTTATTTTTAAAAATAGTCTATTACCATTTGTGTGCGTTTATATAGTTGTTTTATATATATGTATATATATATATATATATATATATATATGTATATATATATATCGATAGATATACAGTGGATATAAAAAGTGTACACACCCCTGTTAAAATGCCAGACTTTTATGATATAAAAAAATTTGACCACAATAAATCATTTCAAAACTTTTCCCACCTTTAATGTGACCTATATCCTATATAATTCAATTGAGAAACGAACAAATCTGTTAGGGGAAAATATAAAAAAATAGAAAAACTTACAATAAGCTGGTTGCATAAGTGTGCACACCCTTAAACTAATACTTTGTTGAAGCACCTTTTGATTTAATTACAACATTCAGTCTTCTTTGGTACACCTGACATCAATTAAAGAGACTCTGATTAACCCCAAATAAAGTTTAGCTGTCCTAGAATGATTATCCTGACATTTACTCAGTTGCCTGTTACAGCAAAAGCCATGGTTCACAAGCATCAAAGGGATCTTATTGTTGAAAGGTATCAGTCAGGAGAAGGATACAACAAAAATTTCCACAGCACTGGATATACCATGGAACACAGTGAAGACAGTCATCAAAAAGTGGAGAAAATATGGGACAACAGTGACGTTACAAAGAACTGGACATCCCTCCAACATTGATGAAAAGACAAGATGAAAACTGGTCAGGGAGGCTGCCAAGAGACCTACAGCAGTGAAGGAGCAGCAGGAATTTCTGGCAAGTACTGGTTGTATACTATATGTGACAACAATCTCCCTTATTCTCCATATGTTTGGACAATGGGGTAGGGTTGCAAGACGGAAGCCTTTTCTTGCACAGAAAAACATCCAGGCCCAGCTAAAATTTGCAAAATAATGCATCAAGTCTCCCAAAAGCATGTGGGAAAATGTGTTATGGTCTGATGAGACCAAGGTTGAACTATTTGGCCACAATTCCAAAAGGTACGTTTGGAGCAAAAAAAAGAAGTTATGTGCTCACCATAATGTTCCATGTGAGTTGCTTATCTCACCTTCATTCTTACAGATGGGTTCGGAGCTGATCCTCGGCTCTGAGTTGGCCAACTACAAAGCTCAAGGTCTTCAGACAGCTTGAGGCCAACTAAGTCCCTATCCCATGATGCACCTTGAGTTACCTCAGATCTTGTTTTCTGCCACTAGTAATACCATATGCCATTCTGTCACTTTATAAGATAAATACCATAGTAAAGACAAAGCAACCATGACAAAACATGAATCGTGGTCCTCGAAAAAACCTGGAGGGGGTTGGCGGGTGGGAAATAAGAATGAAGGCGAGATGAACAACTCACATGGAATGTTATGGTGAGTACATAACTTCTTTATGTGAAGTTGTTCTATCTCACCATTCATTCTTACAGATGGGTAGCGTTCCAAGCACCATCTTCCTTGGGTGGCTCATGGGAGTATGTTTCTCAGGATAGTAGAACCAAAGGAGGCCCTGTCCCTGGAGACCCTATCGACTTTGTAATGAGTAATAAAGGTATGAGGCTTTGACAAAGTGGCTGATGCACAAATATTGTCTATTGGTAGCCTAGCTGAAAAAGCAGAAGATGTGGACACAGCTCTGGTAGAATGAGCCTTAATTTTTTGTTGTAGAGGTAAACTGGCAGCTAAGTAATTGAAAGTGATGCAGTCAGATAACCATTTTGATAGGGTTGTTTATGCCACAGGCATATCTTTTCTGGAATCTGAAAATGAAACAAAAAGTTCTTCGGATCTTGTAAATTCTTTGGTTCTATCTAGGTAAAATTTGAGCTGTCTATGAACATCAAGTTTGTGCAGCATATACTTCAAATTGTTGGTGTGTTTAGGGAACAACACTGGTAAATCTACAATTTGGTTAAGTTTAGCTTCAGTGCAAACTTTAGGTAAGAATGAAGGATTTGTTCACAGTTAAACTCTGTCAGCATGACAAACCAAATACGGAGGTTTTATGGACAAGGCTTGTAGTTCTGAGACTCTTCGAGCTGACGTGATGGCCACTAAAAAGATAGTCTTCCAAGACAAAAATTTCAAATCGCATGAAGAAGCTGGCTCAAAAGGTGGGAGAATAATGCATGAGAGCATAAAGTTTAGGCTCCAGGGGCTATAAGGTGGAAAATCCCCTTGAGAAATGCTTTGGATAGCTTGTGTGACATTATGTTAAAGCCTTCAGTACCAAGATGAAAATTAGAGATGGCGGCAAGCTGCACATGAATTGTAGCCGCTGCCGCTTCTTTGTTGAAAACCATAGTCAAAAATTCTAATATGGAGGAAATAGAGGCTTGGTAAGGGTCAATGTTATTCTGAGAAGCCCATATGGAAATGCTCTTCCATTTGTTGAGGTACAACTTCCTAGTAGAGGATTTATGAGAAGATATTAAGGTATGTTGCATTTCGTTTGAGAGGTTATGGAACCTGGCTATGTTGGGAACTGGAGCAGCCAAGGTGTCAATTTTAGGGACTGAAGGAAGGGATGAAGAGCCACCAACAAGTGCATCAGAAGGTCCGGAATTGGGTCCAGAATTCAAGGCTCCTCCCAACAGATGAGGTCGAAGGAAGAGGAACCAAATATGACGAGGCCAGTGAGGGGCTATTAGAATGATGGTCCTTCCCAGGGCTTTGGCTTTCTGTAATACTTTGGGTATCAGGGGAATTGGTGGAAATGCATAAAAGAGACCTGGAGGCCAATCGTGTATGAGTGCATCCCTTGGGGAATCTTCCAGAGGGGGAATCAGGGCAAAGTAGCTTCTGCATTTTGTATTCATGGGCGATGCAAAAAGATCACAGCAAGGCTGGCTCCATTTCCGGAATATTCTTTCCACTATTTCTTTTTTGAGGGACCACTCATGAGGTAACAAAATTTCCCTGCTCAGTTTGTCTGCAATCACGTTGGATTTCCCTGGGATGTGCATTGCTATCAGAAAGCGCTGGGTGGATGTAACCCACTACCTCACTCTTAGGGCCTCTCGACAAAGGGGATAGGACCTGGTTCCTCCTTGTTTGTTTAAGTACCAGATCACCGACATCTTGTCCTTCTGAATCACAATTGTCCCCAGAAGGAGAGAGCCCTGAAAGTACTGCAATGCCAACAGTACCGCTCTCATCTCCAGGACATTGATATGCAGATGTGTCTCTTGATTGGTCTATGTGCCTTGGGCTGTTCTTCCCTGAAAATGCCCCCCACCCACCCAATCAGAGAAGCGTCCGTAGTCACTATGGCCGATGGTGATGGTAGGATAAAAGGACGACCTATTGTGACTTGGAGAGAGGTCAACCACCAGTGAAGATCCTTTTTGCATGTGTTTGTTAGAATAATGAGATGTGACATTGGGAGCTCTTGATAGGACCATTGTGTGAACAGAAGCCATTGAAGAATTTGCATGTGCATATGACCAATGGAATTGCTATTACTGCAGCTGCCATCATACCCAAAAATTTTAGCACTTCTGAGGCTGGCACCTTGTCTCTGGAAATGACATTCAGAATTTGCTGATGAAGTACTGATATCCTTTCTAAGGGAAGTTTTGAAGTGATGGTGGTGGTGTCCAAATCTGCTCTGATAAAAATTATATGTTGTGATGGTGACAAGGCAGATTTTTCTGAGTTTATGGTAATCCCGAGTTGATTGCAAAGAGTAAGTGTGGTGTCCCTGGCTTGCATAAGCTGATGCCTGGTGGTGGCGGAGAGGAGCCAATTGTCTAGGTACAGAAACACCTGGAATCCCAAATGCCTCAGGTGAGCCATGACCACTGCCATACATTTGGTGAACACTCTGGGGGCTGTAGTGAGACCAAAAGGCAGGGCTCGAAACTGGTACTGAATGGCTCGCAGCCAGAAGCGCAGATGATCCCTGGATGGTCTGGTCATTTTTATGTGGTGGTACGCATCCTGGATATCTATGGAGCACATCCAATTGTCTTTCCCTAAGAAGGGAAATATCAGCTGTAGCGTGACCATCTGGAACTACTCTTTCTTGACAGATCTGTTCAGTCTGCTTAGGTCCAAAATAGGTCTCCAGTCCCTTGTCTTTTTTGGAACTAAAAATAATCTTGAGTAAGTACTGGATCCTATCTGGTCTGCTGGGATTGGTTGGATGACTCTTTTTTCTAGCAACCTTTGGACCTCTACTGTTGCTTGCTCCCTGGAACTCATTGGAACGTCCGGGATTTTTGTTATCAAGGGGGGAGGATTGGCGAAGGGAATAAAATATCCTCTGGAAATTGTGCTTTGTACCCAATTGTCGTTTGTTACTTTGAGACGGGTGTCTAGATACAAAGATAGGTGACCCCCAACTGCCTCCAGGGTAGGACAGTTGGGCCTCCTTTCAGGAGTGCTGGTAGGGCTTCCCAAAGAACTGATCTCTGTCACCCTGATTTTGCGGACCCCCTCTGCCACAAGGGTGGCATCTTCCATTATTTCCCCCTCCTCTGAACCTGGAGGGGGGTTTTCTATGTGTGTTCAGAAAGGCTTCTTGGGCTTTTTGGAACCACATCTTTCCTCCCTTTTGACCTTTGGAGTAAGGTCTAGTAGGATTGGAAAAACAGACTCTGATGGCAAAAGGACTCTTTCCTTCCTGCTCACACCTGGTGAGAGTTTCCTTAACTTTGGGCCCGGAAAGGGAAGAGCCATCAAAAGGGGTGTTGACAAAGGGTGACTTAAAGTGCTCCAAAAAGGAACATAAGTGCATCCAGAAGTGTCTCCTAAGAGCGATTCCTATACCCGCTGCCCTACTCGTTCCATCAGCTGCATATGAAATCAGATGCATGGATGAGTTCACTATGGAATTCAGAGTAGCAAGCTGGGACACAACCTTGTCTGTAGCTCCCTCAGCTACTGTACCCTGTAGAGCATCTCCAAGCTCTTTAAGGAGGTCTCTTTGCAGCCTTGTAAAATGTGTGAGGTAGTTCAGTGAACGCATGGCAAATGTCGCTGAACTATACATGCGCTTTCCATATCTATCCATGATCCTAGAGTCTCTGTTAGGAGGATGGACAGAGGAAGAAGTTTCCGACATCTCCTTTTTGGTGGCTGCCACCACCAGCATGGCATGTAAGAAAAGGCTTATCGTGACAGGCAGAAATAAATTTATTGGGCCTCCGAGGGACAAGCTCCATGGTGTCCAGAGACTCCCATGCCCTTAGTGAGACCAGCTCCATAAGCTTGTCAAAGGGCGGAGAAACCCAAGAGGGGGAGGGCTGAGACCCAAAAGCTTTCAGGAGGGCCAACTCATCCTCAGTAGCGTTGGTGGGCTTCCAGCCACGCCTCTGCTTTAAAATTTCCAAGATATCTGCAAATGAGATATCTTTAGAAGGAGACCATGGGGACCCTTCTGATTCCTCCAAGTCGGTGTCAGATGTGATAGACTCCTGCGGGAAGTCTAGATGCTTCCTCTTGCAAATTCTCTCCCTGGGAACCTCATCAGTGGGAGCTTCTGGTGAGGTCTCGGAAGAGCAGAGACCACCCAGTGGGGCTTCCTGATGTTCAGGGTCTCTATGCTTCAAAAGGATCTGTGAGGCAGAAGTAGACACAGGCACTTTTGGGGAAGAGGTAGTCAGCCCTGAATTTGTGGATGTCCTGGGGACATTACTCTCCTCATGCCTTCAAAGGCACCTCTGCTCCAGTGGAAAGGAAACCCTGGATCCGAAGAAACAGATTATTCCTTCAGCACTGGGACAGTGGACTCCAATCCAGAGGTAGGAGCCGAACTCATCAGAGCCGAAGCTCCGAGATATAAAGTCGGAACCGAAAGATCAGTGCAACTATCCTCCCTGGACCCAACCAGCAAATGATGACTCCTAGACTCCTCGATGAGCTCCAAGGAGGTCCAAGTAATTGGAACCGATGGCACTGGAGCAGATGTCGGTTCCGAAGGCTCCACAATAATCAGCTGCAACTCCTCCTGCTCCGTAGGACCGATATGGCTCTGAAGAGGAAAAGAAGAAGACAGAGGAACAGTTTTCGGTTCCGACACCACCTGGGTCAGAGCCAATAAAAATTTTGCAAACACCGGTGCTTGTAACAACTTCTGCACCACACGATCCACATCCAAATCAGATAGGTTTATCGAGAACTGAGAAGAGTGGATCAAGTGTGCCACCGATTGTAGGATAGGTGACTTAAGTACTTTGGAGACCAGTTCCAGGACTGGGGGCCGGCTCCGAAAAGCTAAAATGCTCGGCTCCAAAGGCTGTGGAGTCGACGTTGATGTCTTTTTAGATGTTGTCGGATCCGATGAAGAAGACTTAGAGAACTTAGTACATTTTGGGGATTTGCCAGCTTTATCATGGTCACCCAAAGCTTCCTGAAAAGATGATTTTAATAGCCATCTATCAATCAGTTTTCTTTTTCCCTCATGTATCACCCTGCTACTAAAAGAACTGCAAATGGAACAATTCTCTTGTAAGTGCAGGATACCCAAACAGTAGACACAATTGATGTGACTATCAGTCACAGACATATTTTGTCCATACTTTGGACATTTTTTAAATCCAGACGTGTGGTTTTTCCTGATCAGCCATAATAATCAGTTTGCTTCTAAAAGTACACCAAAAACAAAATATAAAGTCACACAGATTAGTGTTTAACAAGTCCAAAAAAACACAGAAATTTTAAGATATAAGTAGCTCTTAAAACAACTGCCTCTAAGACATAAACTAGAATCTAATTATTAATAGCTAGAACACACTCTTATAGGCTATAAACTACTAACTACCTAGTAAACACACCTCAATCCACTAAACACCATTATTAATACAGCCCTTAAATAAAAACAAATGGGCTCTATAATACTAACTAGAGTTTAAATGCTAAAGCTGAAGAAACACACTCTAAAAGGCTATAAACGTGTGTTAAAACATACTCTAAACTACTAACACTCTGCTAAGGCACACCAAAAGAAGAGAAGGGAAGGGAATAACAAAGGCCTAATAAACAAAGGCCAACAATGCTATAAAAGGCACTATACGAAGTTAAACTATGCACCAATACAAATATTTAAGGTTATAAATTGCAAAAAAAAAATATTAATAGAGATAAATTTTTCAATACTGGCCCAAGCTATGAGGAAACCTCTGATCTGCTGCAGCAGCAAACTAGATCTGAGGTAACTCAAGGTGCATCATGGGATAGGGACTTGGCCTCAGGCTGTCTGAAGACCTCGAGCTTTGTAGTTGGCCGACTCGGAGCCAAGGATTGGCTCCAAACCCATCTGTAAGAATGAACGGCGAAATAGAACAACTTCACATCAACATTTCACATCACCAAAAGAACACCAACCTCACAATGAAGCATGGTAGCGCAGTATCATGCTTTGGGATTGCTTTTCTTCAGCTGAAACTGGGGCTTTAGTCAAGGTGGAGGGAATTATGAACAGTTCCAAATACCAGATACTTTTGGCCCAAAACCTTCAGGTGTCTGCTAGAAAGATGAAGATGAAGAGGAATTTCACCTTTCAACACCACAATGACCTCAAGCATACATCCAGATCAACAAAAGAATGGCTTCACTAGAAGAAAATTAAGGTTTTATAATGGCCCAGCCAGAGCCCAGACCTAAATCCAATAGAAAATCTGAGAGGTTACCTGAAGAGGGCTGTGCATAAGAGATGCTCTCACAAACTGACAGATTTGGAGCACTTTTGCAAGGAAGAGTAGGCAAATGTTGCCAAGTAAGATGTGCCATGCTGACAGACGTCTACCAAGGAAGACTGAATGCTGTAATTAATCAAAAGGTGCTTCAACAAAGTATTAGTTTAAGGGTGTGCACACTTATGCAACCAGCTTATTGTACGTTTTTTATTTTTTTATATTTTTGCCCCTAACAGATTTGTTTGTTTTTCAATTGAATTGTACAGGTTATAGGTCACATTAAAGGTGAGAAAAGTTTTGAAATGATTTATTGTGATCTCATTTTTTTTATAACACAGAAACCTGGCATTTTAACAGGGGTGCGTACACTTTTTATATCCATTGTATGTATATATATATATATATATATATATATATATATATATATATATATATATATATATATATATATATATATATACACACAAGGTTTGTCTTGTCAACACTATTTACTGGGGACTGTAACTTTTAGCAATTACAGTTCTTTTGATTTTTCAACATTCTGACAGGTTATTCATTATTTGATAGGGTTATTTACGTATGTGAATTTTTGATGTTTTTTATCACTGAAGACGCCTTCAGTTAGAAGGTGAAAGTGCTTAGATTCATTAAAAGACCATTGCTTTTATCAGCGACTTCTGTGTTTTTCCTGGAGGTTACAGGAATTGCTGACAAATTTGTATTTTACAGCCCAATGTATTGTTTCCAGAAGGAGTTTTGGTGTATTTCTTTGCATTCGATACTTTGAAATAGACCTGTGCTATGTTGGAGTTTTTCGATATATTGTTACAAATGATACCGCTTATTTGTATCCATTAATGTGGGTTAAGGAGGCCACATTCAAGATAAAGATATGGATTCTTTAATTCTTGCAAATGGAATTAATTGTTTTGCTTCCCTTCTTAACACCAGTAAACATAATGTTCCCCATCTTCCAACCTTGTCCAAATACTTGTCCTCCTGCACCAATGATATATTACTAGATGATTTGGGGGCCCTTTCGCTACACACTCCTTTACAATTTACCTACTACTCTTCACACCATGGCACCTTTAGCAGAACTAACAAGGTTTATGTAGGTGAAGATCATTTAAGGCACGTTTCTTCTTGCATAATAATCCCTTGTCCTTATTCTGATCATAATTCCTTGTTGTCTCAGTTTGCCCTCTTTGATCTAATTCTTTCCTCTACAATCCTAGAATTTCTATCAGTGCTTCTTTTGGAGGATTACTTGTAATTAAATACTTGAAGAAGTTTTCTTAACTTAAATAGTCAGTATTTGTCCAAATGCTCAAGCCAAGTAAGATCTTCAGATGCAATTCAACCATTTATTAATCTATCTTCCAAAATTTGATTCAAACTTTTTATGGCAGTCTGCATTGCTAGTCTCTCTCATATTTTCACCATTATACATCCTGATGAAACTGGGGTTGTTAAGGACAGAATTATATGGAGAAGTGAGCTAAGGGAAGTAAAGTGGATGTAAGCAACTCAAAGAGAGAGAAAATGTTCTCATTTCTGTCAAGTGGTCTCATTTGTTCTTTGTTCTTAGCAATTTTGATCTCTCAGACAGTTTGATCAAGGCCCTATAGGTTCTGCATCTTGAGCTGTCAATTCTCAGGTATGATACCTATGGTATTTCACCTCCCTTGATTATTCTAATACAGGTATGTCAGGGGTGTCCTTTGGATGCCCCCCTTCCTCTTCGTGTTTGTTAAAGATCCCTTGTCTGCTACCCTACATGCTAAGCTAGAATCTACCACTTGGGGGCAGATCACTTTATTTTACACCTAATAAAACTACTGATGCAATTCACCTTTGTTGAGAGATCCTGCAGAACTGGTCTGCCATCTCATCTTATAAAGTTAATTCAGCTAACTCTACCCTGTTGTCAGGATATGTTTTCCTCCCCTTTTTTGTTAGTGCTACCATTTTCAATGGGGTGCCACTAACATTAAACACATGAATATGCCTCACTTTCTTTCCTGCCCTCACCACCATGGAGCTAGAAGAAGAAATGTATTCAAATATTAATGAGCACAGAGTTGGACACCAGGAATAAATAAAGCCTCCCTGCCTACCTTACTCATGTGTGCTAACTAATCACAACCCCAACCCTACAGCTCTCCCTAACCCTAACCCTACACATTATATTACTAAAAACACAACATAGCCTACTGCTAAACAATACCTAAATTACTTCCTCTGCTGGTCTCAAAGATTCCATCTCAGAACAAACCACTACCTTTCAACTACAGATTCAAAATAAAAAGCATCTCCTGCAGATTTTATCTCTGTTACAATTAAAAGATATAGTGACAAGCATAACAGTCAACTTTTACACAGGCATTACATCTAAGACAAACACAAGAAAGACAGTTACAATGAAAAGTTACACGACTATAACACAAACTGAGACACACTGTCAATTCTGTTGGAAGTGACACATCTATCTGTCATCAATATCTGAAATCAAACAACAGCATTGTTCATAGGTTCATAGGTTCATAGGTTCATACTAGGCTATAGGGCCAGGGGCACGGGCAAGCCTAGCCTATATCCTTTCGTTTTACGCGCCCCCTTTTAGTATGGGGAACTATACCCCATTTTTTTGCTGTGCTCCTGTCCGCAGCAGTGGTGAGGTAATCCTAATCCTGAGTATATATCTCGCATCCATCTCCATTTCTCAATCTTCTTGAACAAGGCCAGCGAGGTCACGCACTGCTCATCAGGTGGGATTTTGTCAGCATAGGTCTTGGGTGATGAATGAATCCTCCTCCTCCAGCACGCCCCTGCCGTGTCAAGGTTTAAGTCTCGCCGCGCCTGTGGCTCTGATGGATCTTGATTTTTTTAGATTTATTCATCAAATCAAATATTCATCAAATCTGGGTTTGACATGGAGGCAAAGGTCACCGGCAAGCAATGAACTGAGTTGAGCTGGTTAATGAGGTCAGGCAGCATGGGAGGCATTTCAGCATTTTGAGACAGATTTTTTCCTTTCTTTGAGCCTTTTGTGGCCTCTCAAGTGCTGCTCAAGAGGTGCTCCAAGTACGGTCAATGCTTCATTATATGATCATGAGTACTCAAAGTATCTGATGATGAGTGATACTTGATGACCTCCCATATCCTAGATGATAATGTTCATGATAAGGTGGGTTCCTTTAGGTTTCCTAACTACTTTAGCTACATGGGTACTAGATGACAGACTACTGACAGACAACCCAGGTCCCTGGTGTTCTGTGTTCTTCTCTGCACAGTGGATTGCCACCTATTTGGCCACCTACTTGGTGACAGGGGTATGATACATTTGGCATTTTGGCATTTAACTGGGGGCTTGGGCAGGCTAACTTTTCTGGCCTACTGCTTCAGAGGATATCTGTGTCAGATGTGTGTTTTCTACAGTCCAGTTTGTAGTCATCTGCAACCAGTGTGTTTGCAGTCATCTGTCCACTGTGTCAGCTGCCAACCTAACTTAGTTTGCTTGTTAGAGTGGGCCCAGATGCCAAACAAGAGGGACACCACTTGTGACAGGCTTTGAGTCTGACATGGGGACAGGCTGACTCTGACCTGTGCCCAACTCTGACCCCCCAGTTTTCTGTCACTAGCCAGTTTGCAATGGGGGTTGACATTTAAGCTGATGAGGTTTTTTATGATAGTTTTTCATGGACCCCAGGTGGGGGTATGTGTAGAAGGCCTTAGCCAGATCGAGGTAGGCTGTATGGAACTGCTTTTCCTCATCAATGGCTTTGGTGACTGTTTCAAAAAAAAAACATTCTTGGCAAAAAGGCAATCCAAAGTTGAAAAAAAGTCTGCTGCTGCCCTATGTCTTTATTTATGAGGTCCATTATGATCTCCATGGGCCGATTGATATGTGCTTCCCAGGCTCGGGCAATTGGGTTTTGGAATTAATGGGCACCACAATTGCAGGGTGGTACCGTGGAAGCTTGTTGCAGTGGTAGTTCAGTTAAAGAGAGTAAGATTCTGGAGAAACAGCTAATGAGGCTGATGTTTAATTCTCATATGCTGTAGGTTTGTTTTCAGGTCCCATGGTTGCTGTGTTTGGCTGGTATGTTTTGTTGGTGTCCCATGGTTCTCACTTTTTTGGGGAGATGTTTGGGGGGCTGCAATCGTTTGACTAGAAGAACAAAATATTCTGAAATGCCTGTATATGAAGTGTGTAAAAGTCCTTTAAAAGCAAACACCAACACATAGTTGAAAATCACTGGATCCAGGAACTATGATGTAGTACTTTCATCTTTAATGTCAAGACCTCATCAGAAGCATAAAGAAAAAAAAACTTCCCAAAGAAATATGTATATGTATAATATCTTTCATATGTTGCATAGTACAGTTGTGTAACTAAACTTACCATAAAAGCAGATGCTTGAATGATCACCGCTGCAGTAGATTTAGCTATATAGGTTATATCATGCCATGGATATAAGAGTTGGCCAGCTTCCAAAGCTTCAGAAAACCTTCCACTTGACCAAACCATTAGTCAGCTTGAGCGGAGCTGTCTAAAAAGACTAGTTTGGGCACCAGGCCTTTCAGACCTTTCATGCCAACTGAGAGATGGAGGCTGAGCCCTGAAACGACATTGCTAAGAACAACAAAAAATAAATACCCACACCCTTGCATAAAAAAAAAACAAGGGGAATGGAGGGAGAGAGTGGCTATTGCAGCAGTGATCATTCAAACATCTACTGTTATGGTTAGTTCACTTATACAGTTGTATTATGCTAATCATTTTGATCTCTGTTGCAGTAGCCTTAGCTATATGCATTGATTACCCTAGCTTACTTCATTTGGAAGGTGGAAGGAGAAGGGTCCAGGAACCCCTGGAGAATGGTCCTAACAATGCCTGATCTAGGCCTAGAGAAAAAAATCAAGCCTGTAGTGCATTTTAATGCCTTTTAAAAGTAAGTACAAAGGACTAAGTTGCTGCTTCTAGAATATGTCTAGAATCCAACCATTTTCAAAAAGCAATAGATGAGGCCAAGGCCCTGGTATGGTGGGCCTTGACTCTACCCGAAGTAGTTTTGTTGTGGTGGAAATAAAAGGTAACTGAGACAACTAATTGGATAAAGTCTGTTTTGGCACAGGTTGTCCCATCTTCTAACCTTCACAAGAACAACTGATACAAAGATCTGAAAGATTTTTTTTCTATCAAAATCGCACCTGAGTTGTCTGTGAACATGCAAGGTATGGAGTACCCTTTCTCCCTCATTTTTAGGTTAAGGAATGAAAATGAGGAGATGGATGGTTTGGCTTAAAGTAAATTCAGATAATACTTTAAACATAAAAGAAGGATCAGTTCTCAAAGAAATTCTGTCTTTGTGGAAATGAGATAGGGCTTACTCGCCATAAGATCTT
This sequence comes from Protopterus annectens, assembly GCF_019279795.1. Lineage (NCBI taxonomy): Eukaryota > Metazoa > Chordata > Ceratodontiformes > Protopteridae > Protopterus > Protopterus annectens. Next base: position 285,226,647 of record NC_056743.1, read on the forward strand.
GCAACTCATATACTCATTCTTGCAGATGTCAGAGCAAAGAATAACACAGTTTTCCATATTAAGAACTTCAAGTCAGCCAAATTTGCTGGTTCAAATGGAAAAAAGTGTTAGCTACTCTTAACACTACATTAAGATTTTAAGGAGGGGCCACCAGTTTTCTTGGAGGCCACTTTTGCAAAACCCCTTTCAAAAACATTTTGACACGAGATTGCATTGAATGAAGAGGCTCTATGGGCAAACATGCTGAAATGGTCAATAAATGAACCTAGATGGAGGAGGCCATAAGATAACTCACACAGACATTATAAAACCACAGAAACACAAGAAAGTAGAAAGAGTAGGACTGGAATAAACCAAATGGTTAGCAACAGAAGGATTGACTAAAGCTATAGCTGCTGGATCAGGTTTGGGAAGGGTGTATAAAAACTTAAAAGACTGATTAATTTCACACACCCTATCAGCCTTTATAGGGACAGCTGACTTACTGCCAGGAAAATGGCAGACAGTAACACACAGCCGACAGAACTAGAGGAATGGCTGCAGGTCCTGAAAATCCCTTCTGTAACAGCTCATAATATTTTCTGAGGGACTGAGAAACCTCTGTATTTCCCCACTGAAAACACTGGGCCATTCATGAAATAGTCTCAGAGAAAGAGAAACCCCTACATGGAGAATCAGAAACTGGGCTTTCCACTGAGTATGAATCACAAGATCTGAGGAGAAACCCTTGTATCTGTCCCTTCATTTTCCTGTTGAGATTCAGAATTTTGAATCTTGAATCTCTTCATGAAAAGAAACATCCCTCTTTTTTTTTCCAGAAACCACCTTATAAAAATGATTACTAGTTTGAGTTAAACCCTGAACCGACCTAGTAAACTACTCCAGTCTAAGGAAATCTAAGGAGGAGTAGTAGATATATGTGTACTTATCTGTTTTGTTTTGAAAGGAAAAATGGGTCCAATAGTGTTATTAATGGCAGCAACAGCTTCACCAGAGAAGGGCACGGCATTCTAACCAAACATGGAAGTCTTTCCTGCCCCCGCTCCCAGGTCCAACAATATCGGCTCTGCCTTACCCACTAAGGAGACTCCAACAACTGGAGAGGAGGTGGCTAACCCCCAGTCCATACTGGTTTTAGGTGCTACACCAGCATGATCTGGGATAAAAGATAAGTGGTTTAAGGAATCAGTTTTGGCTATAACAGAGTCACCCACCTGCAGCTGAGGCAAATTGCTAGTGTGCTGTTGTAGAAAAGGCTGTTTGCTTGACCTTTTTCTTTTTGTGGCTGGAAGAATGACTGACTGTAGGACCAGTAGTTTGTTCCATGGTCGAGCCAAAAATGGTGCCTCTTTCCCAGTGAAATCAAGCAGCATAAGCCAGTAAAAATTTAAAGTCATTAAAAGTCATTTTTTTTGCTCACAGAAACACAGTAAAAAAACAATTTGGAAGCCCCCAAAATTAAAGTAAACATAATTTCGCCACAAAAAAAAAAAAAAAAAGGCAAACAAACAAAAATAACTACTATAACTTTTTAACATAAACGTGTGCTCCCATTTAAAAGTACAGTTATGTTTCATGACTGTGTATTAAAACACAAACTCCTAGCTTTAAAATAACTTTCCTGGAAAGAAAAGTGTTATTAAACAAATAATGTTTTTTAAATAGGAAGGGTTTTTTTTTCCCTGAAGGAAAGTTATCTGCCCAGCAAACGAACATCACAAACTGACCGTCAATCACTGAAAGCTTGAGAGAAATGAGCTCTTCAATGGCTGGAAAGCTCTGAAGGACTTGGTGCCTAAACCTGTCTTTTTCATCAGATTAGCTCAAGATGACCAACAGTTTACTGGGCTTGTGGAAGATACCATGAAGCTTTGGAAGTTGACCAGCTGCTATTTCCCTTCAATGACATTGGCAGCATGCTCCATATTTTAGCATGCCCTTTGATTCACCACCACAGTGTTGAGGATGGTTACCACTTTTCTTCAAATAACTCTTTATATTCTCATTTATTTTAAATATAAAGGCTGATGTACACTGTGACGGATCCACACAGTCTACCAGTTTTTGTTATGCCTCGAGCCACATATCACTGTGTATGTTTAATTATTGCTAGATTGATTATTGCTAGATCTGACATGCCACTACCTCACTATATGCTGCTAAAATTGTAACAATACAATATGCTTAAGAGCAGGCCTTGCTCACTGATTACTGGTATTACTGAACTTTTGTTAACCTATAAGTTGTTTATCAGCTTAAAAGATGTTTACCAGAATGTGGGGATTTCATGGAGGAACTATATCACAAGTTTGTGAGCTAACTGTTCTTTGAAAAAGGGAAGTAAGGCATAAGACCAGACATTACGAGACTTGTTTACAACTTAGGAAATGATCTGTAATTTTCTAAAATATTCCATCAACTCATGATGAGCTTGTAATGTCATATTTTCTACAATATTCCATCAACTCATGATGAGCTTGTGATCAATATGTCATTAGTTGAACCTGTTGACCCTGTTGTTTGTTCAAGACTATAAAAAGCTCAAAGGCTAAAATGGAAATAATCATCATCCAGATTTGATCACAGCACCAGCCTGAACTGAGCTTAGAGCCATTTTGCCAGTGTCGGCCTTGCCTTGACTGAACAGATAGCTGCACTGGATAGGATTGAAGTCTCCCTATCAGTGGCAAAGATGATTTTGTTTATGCATATGCTTGTAAGTACATGATCTATTAGTTTTTCTGTTTATTTAGTATTAGTTTTACTGTTTATTTAGTAAGTTTTTGTTTAATAAATTGTTAAGTTTGAGCCTTGGTGTCTTGTGTCATTTCTAATCCTGTATTAACCTCAGACTTTAAAGTAACAGACTGGTTCATTTGGCGCAGCGAGCAGGGTCTGAGGTTTACAGTGGAAATGTCACAACAACCACCAATGTTTTTTCCTTTAAAACATATAGGCATAGGTAAGAAGGATGCTGTGTCAGGCACCCCAAATAGGTTGGGCGTTGATACTATGACGCCAGCATTATTTGTGAAGTGGGATCCTCTTGCTAAGGTATTAAGTCAAGTTTCACCCCCTCCTCCCCCAAAACCTTTGCAAGAAAGACCTAAGGCAGACCCTGATAGTCTAGCTAGAGTTTTATCGGAGCTAAAATTGGATGATAACGGGAAAAAGGTTAAGGAAGGGGTGGGAGCAGCTGGATGGCTGTTCTTTGAGGCAATTCAGGAATTAGAGATGTAGAGAAACTAAAAGAAAAACTCCTAGAGTTAGAAGAGCAATGTAAAGAACACACGCATGCACACAGATTGGATAGAGATGCCCTGAAGAAGGCAAATATGGCACTTGTTAAATTAGGAGAGGAAGCTGAACACTGGAAATCTAACAAAGTGACTTTAGCTACTCGAATAATTCAACAACGTAGTCAACGGAATGGGAGAAAACTACACCATCCGCCCTCAAGACCTCGGGTTCGTGCTTTGCTGTGTAAGGCAGAGTTTGATCCCGAGAAGTGGGAAGGTGATCTCCCCTCAACTGATGAGGGTGATAGTGATTTTTAAATAGTAAATTCCCCATCAGTGGAGGCATGCCCAGTTATTGAGAAAAAGGGACAGTATACTGGGGGGGCGGCACCACAACAATGGGTTGAGGTGCGGAGTTATACTCAAGCTGAATTATTGACTATAATCCAAATCTATAAGCAAAAGCCAGGGGAAACTGTTTTAGCATGGTTTCTTCGGGTTTGGGACACAGGGGGAGAAGCAGTGACTCCAAATGCTGAAGAGATGCACCAATGTGCATGTTTGGTGTTCCACCCACGTTTAAAGCAAATAGTAAACAATGTGAACCATGATGATCCCCAGGTGAATACACTGGTGGTGTGGTTAGCCTCGGCTTTCTGAGCTACTTGGTCTGATGCTACAGCAGTAGCTGATGAACATAAGCCTTGGAAAACAATAACAGAGGCAATACAACAGTTAAGAGAAATGGCTATGTTGGCTACCATTTATTCATTGGAATTAAGGAATAGGGCATTAGTGCTTCCGAAAGGACCAGATGTACAAATTATGACCAGCAATATGAGGAGTAAATTGATCAAAAATGCACCACAGTGGTGGAAAGGGCAGTTGATGGCTGCCCTGGCAGGCTGTGTAGGTCAGCAGATATGGGATGTAATAGCCACTCTAAATCAAATGGCAGAACTAGTGGAAGAAAAAGAACAGAGAAGAGCTAGAAAGGCAAATGCAGAGAAATCAAAAGATAAATCTGGTGAAAAAGCTACAAGAAAGCAAATGTTTCTGGATCTATTAAGGTGAGGGGTAGAAGTTGTGGAAATAGATGGGATAGCTACTGAGGAATTATATAAAAAGTAAAAGCAAAAACAAAAGGAGAAAGGATCAAGCTCTGCAGGTAAAAAGCAAACCCCTACAAAAAGTCCAACCAGAAGTACCACTGAAGGGAAGGTAGGGTGGAATCAATTATATCCTGACATCCCTACTGATGAGGAGTTAGCACAGTGGCAAAAGGGGGAGTTTAGTGATGAGAGAGATTGGGGAGAAAAGGAATGGAGAACCCCGGTTGAAAAAACAGAGACAAATTGACTAGTAGGCAGGTCCCCAGTAGCTAGGGGTACAGTAAGAGCAATTACACCTGGGGACCAACGCCCTTACGTACCCCTTACCATTTTTTGGAGGTCCACAACATGTGATGGCTCTGGTAGACACAGGATCAGAAATAACCATTTTTGCAGGCAACTCCCGTAAATTTCGTGGACAATATGCAGGGACTGATGGTTATGGAGGGGCAAAAACACTAGGTACCAAAACCAAGGTTAAGATCGCTTTTGGGGATGGTATTCCTGTTTTCATTGAAGCAGTAAAGCTCCAGTACCTGGGCACATTTTAGGAATAGATGTGTTAAAGGGTAGAACCTTGGAAACCACTGTAGGGCCATTTAGGTTTGGAGTGCGGCATTGTTAAGTCAACGCAGTTAAGGCTGTAGTCCGAGGCAATGCTAAGTGGGAACCGCTTTATATTCCCACACCTAAAACAATAGTAAACATCAAACAATATCGTATCCCAGGTGGGCACGCTGAGATCACTGAGACGATCCAAGAACTGCTTTGGGTTGGCATACTTGAGCCAACAGTGAGTCCATTCAACAGTCCAGTATGGCCAGTAAAGAAACCTGATGGATCATGGTGAATGACTGTAGATTATCGAGGTCTGAACAAGGTGGCCCCATCCTTAGTGGCAGCTGTTCCAGACATTGTTACGATCGTGGAAAGATTGTCTTCATCTGCTGGACCATATCATGCAGTTTTGGACTTAGCAAATGCCTTCTTCTCCATTCTGACAGCAGAAGAAAGCAGAGCCCAATTTGCTTTTACCTGGGAGGGGAAGCAGTATACCTTCCAAGTGTTATCACAGGGATATCTGCACAACCCTACCCTGTGTCATGGACTAGTGGCTAGAGACCTAGCCACGTTACAGCTGGTCAAAGTGACTATTTTCCATTACATTGATGACATAATGATTACTGGAGAAAAATCAAATGTAGATATCGCACTAAAAACTGTAATTCAGCACCTTCAGAACAGAGGGTGGGCTATAAAAGAGAATAAAACACAACAAGGGACATCGGTAAAATTCCTTGGTATGATTTGGAATGGAGCGAAAAGGGAAATTCCTGCAGCAGCACTAGAGAGTATTCAGAAAATTGTAGTACCAAAAACGAAACAGCAGGCACAGGCCTTCTTGGGAGCAATGGGCTTTTGGAGAGCATTTGTACCTCACCTCGGACTGATTTTGCGACCCATTCACTATGTAACAAGGAAAAAATGTGACTTTCGGTGAGGTCCCAAGCAACAAATGGCTTTCGAAGAAGCAAAAAAGGCCCTACAGCAGAGTGTGGGGCTGGGCCCAGTTGATCCACAGCAACCTTTTATCCTTGTAGTAACAGTTGCAACCTTTTATCCTTGAAGTAACAGTTGCCAATAATGTTATGTCTTGGGGGCTGTGGCAGAAGGATGACACTGGGAAAAAGAGACCCTTGGGATTTTGGTCCAAATCCCTGACTGGAGCGCAGGTGAGATATAGCCCCCTTGAGCAGCATGTGCTAGCAGTGTACACAGCATTGATTCATGTGGAAGGAATAACTAAACAACAAACAGTGACAGTTAAGATAGACTGCCCAATCCAGGGGTGGTTACGATTTAATAATTTGATGAAAACTCTGATAGCACAATCTTCGACTGTACAGAAGTGGAAGTGGTATTTACAGGAAAGAGCCGACATCGTGCCTGGAGTATCTCAAGTACAACAATAGTTGGCTGGACTGGTAATTTTGGATGATGCTGATGTGACAGAACAACAGCCACATGAGCTTCCAAAATCCCCAATCACTGAAGCATTACCATTTGATAATTTAGATGCAGAAAAACAGAAACATGCATGGTTTATTGATGGTTCTGCCAAAATTGGATCAAATGATAGGACCTGGACTGCGGTGGCTTATTGCCCACGAACAGAAACTGTGTTATTTGATGAAGGCACTGCCAGTTCAAATAATCAGGCAGAATTATGAGCTGTTGCCCTGGTCATTGATAGTTTATCACCTGGAGATGAAGTGTACATCTATACTGACAGCTGGGCAGTTTTTGAGGGACTGACAACCTTGTTACCTGCCTGGCAACAACAGAATTGGAAGTTCCATGGCAGACCTCTATGGGGAGGTTCAGAAGACTGGCAATGGATTTGGGAAAAAGCTCAACAATGCAAAATCAGTGTTGGACATGTAGATGCCCATGCATCACTTGTAACAAATGAAAGGAGGCATAACCAGTAGGTAGATAAGATGGCTGTGGTACGTGTTGCTGAAGAGAAAGCTGAAAGTGCTAGCATGGCAAGATGGGCTCATGATCGGAGTGGGCACTTGGGAAGAGATGCAACAATAGAATGGGCATGGAGGCATGGTATGCTGTTGAATAAGGAAATAACTACAGATGTTATAAAGCAGTGTGAAATCTGTCAAAGAAATAAACAAAAGCAACTGCAAGCAGAAGCATGTGGACACATTCATCGAGGCAGTCATCCAGCACAAATCTGGCAAATAGACTTTATTGGTCCTTTACCACTGGATCAAAATCAGCAATATTGTCTAACGATGGTGGATACTTATTTAGGATTACTAATGGTGCCCCCATGCAAAAAGGCAAACCAGCAAGCAGTTTTAAAAGGATTGAATAAATTATGTGTGACATATGGGATTCCCAGTGAAATCCAAAGTGACCACGGCAGCCATTTTACCGGAGCAGAGGTCCAAGAATGGGCAAAGGAAAATGGAGTTCAATGGGTGCTGCATATCCCATATCATCCTCAAGCTGCTGGTTTGACTGAAAGGTATAATGGGCTCCTTAAAGAACAAATCCGAAAGAATACAAATGATGGAGCATTACGAGGCTGGGCAAAGGTATTAGAATTAGCTGTGAGCCAGCTGAATAATAGGCCTCAAAAGCATCAAGGAACCCCTTTGCAAATGCATATGAACAACATTCGGTCCAACTGTTGTATTCTAAAACTAGAAAAGCTGAACCCAAATGCCATATACCCTCTTTTGACAAATACTGATCAAACTCGGTTCTGGCTATGTGCATTGACTGAACAGAGTGCCAGCACAAAATATAGTATTAGTTGAGACAGGTTGGAAACTCTTTCTCCCAGAAAATTGGCACTGGGGGCAAAAAGGACTATTAGGTGAAGGTTGGGAGGTTTTTACATTATGGGAGCCAGAACGAGAAGTGATAGTGAAGGCTATCAATTTAGATAACAAGACACAGATGATTCAAAAAGGACAACCTTTAGTAGAAATTTGTATGCATCAAGATGCTGTTATTTTACTACAAGACTGTGATATTAAACCAATCAAATGGCTGGGAATGAAAGTTATAGTGACTACACCCAATCAGCCAAATGAACATGGGACTGTGATTTGTGATGGACCTGGTGATACTGTTTTAGTATTACTTGATTCTGCTAAACAACCGTTGTACTATCCTCTCCACAGATTACTGCCACTGTCTGGGAAGGTGCCAACCTTTTCCGACGACAACACTTAGATGGACCATACGACTGTCTTGATCCTATCCCTCTATTCGAAGAGGAAGATGTTGCAAATTTAACAGCGGACTGTGACGTTTATTGGAAATTGGGACACCTAAACCCACCTTAACTTGGAACATCACTCAGACAGAGAACATTACAACTGTATGTAGACTGAACTGTGATAGACATCCTGAAAAATGTGTTTCCAACCCTTTTGGAGGTTTATACCAAAGTCTAAATGAGTCGGGATTTCTACTAGCCAAGTCTCCATTAGATTCCTCCTGCATAGCTGAATTTCAAAGGGAAAATGACACTGTGGAAACCCTATCTCCAAGTTTGGAAATATATGCCATGGACAACAGTTCAACTCTATTTGATGGTTTGGGACATGTGGTAAGGTATACAAGAGGATGTAAAACTGTAAGTAGTGCTAGAGTTATACAACGTATTAAAATGATAATTCATAGGTTCATAGGTAAGTACTAGGCTATCTGCCCATGGGCATTTATAAGCCTAGCTACAGAGTGATGGTTTTCGCCTCCCCATTAGATTAGTAACCTGGGCCTCTGTCAACAGGGCTCCTGAAGTGATCCCAGGGTAGAACTTACGATTACCCATCCACTCATCAAGATTTCTCTTGAAGAGGATCAGAGAGGAGCTCTGTCGAATATGGGTTGGGATTCTATTCCAGAGTGAGGAGAGTCGCTGGGAAAGGAATCTATCCCTCCAGCATGTCCTGTTTATTGTTGTGCATAGGTTCAAGTCACTAGAACAAGTGTTTCTGAGGGATCTCGTTTTCAGCAGTTGATATTACTACCAGGTATCCACATTGTAAAATTGTACAATTATGGCCAGTTAATTCTTTGCATATCAAATACAGACATTACAAATATAAAAAGAATAAACGTGATGTTACAGGTATTCTTGGTACTGCACTAGGTGCAGTCGGAACAGGGACTGGATTCCTAAACAGTGTAGATATAGATACCCTACGTAGCAAATTGAGCTGTTTGGGCACTGACCTAAACATGGCCTTTAAGCTACTAGCAGATCATGATCCCGAGCTGGGACAAAGAACTGTAGATGGTATTTTAACTCAAACTGTCTTGTGGAGGTGGATTGAACATACAAATACATATACAGAACAGATTTTAAATAACCTCACAGCAGAAGTAAATCAGACCTTTTGTATCTTATCTCAGTTGGCTGCCAACCAGCAATATTTGCAATTCACTCAAACTTGGGGGGCTAAAAAGGCAGCCCATTGGCAAAGGGAACTGCAACTATATCATTGGTTAAAGCCAATAGATTTTGCATGTGAAAATAAGTCTTGTATACTGATTTTTGACTATCTTGCTAGTAAAAAAGGAACAAAGCAGGTCTGTCCATTTGTTACATTGCCCCCCAATTTGAATAATTGGTGGGTACCTCAAATTGAATCTACTTTGAGTAATTATAATGATGTACCCATTGATGTGGCAGGTTGTGAAACCTGGCCCCAGGGGTGGGTATGCATGATGGTGAAAAGGAAGCCTCACCCATGCTTACATAATGGAACTGGGGAATGCACCTGGCACAGGTATGTAGTAAATGGTACAGACATCTACCAACTAAATGATACCACTGTTTGTGTGATATCCTCCTGTAAATTAGCCTGGAGTGATGGGATAATCACAAACAGTGGAGCATACTGTAAAAGTAATATCCATGCAATTATTGATTTTTGTACTGGAGAACTTATTAGACTGACTAGATGGATGGACGTCACATTTAATGCTAGCATAGAACCATTACACACTTTTAGATGGCCATCTCTAGTCCACCCAGACTTTCAACAGATTAAGCAGGAAGGACAAACAGTGTTGCAACTTTTAAATAAAACACTAAATGATGCGCATCAAACAGTGATTAAAATAATTAAAGACAAAGGTACCATTATAAAAATTGCGAATGCAATACAGGATATAACTGTTTCGCATTGGTATGATATTTTTATGTGGTCATCTAAAGCTTCAGTGTGGTTTAATTTGTTATTGTATCCTTTGCTTTTGACCACAATAGTTTCAGTGTTATTTTGCTTAATATCATGCTGCATTTACTGTAAAGTGATGAGAAGGTACAAATTGGATGTTGTCAGTTTTAACTTATAAGGGATACACAGCGTACGTTGCTCGATGCAAGGAGTGGCCTGTGACAGATCCACACAGTCTACCAATTTTTGTTATGCCTCGAGCCACATATCACTGTGTATGTTTAATTATTGCTAGATTGATTATTGCTAGATCTGACATGCCACTACCTCACGAGATGCTGCTAATATTGTAACAATACAATATGCTTAAGAGCAGGCCTTCACTGATTACTGGTATTACTGAACTTTTGTTAACCTATAAGTTGTTTATCAGCTTAAAAGATGTTTACCAGAATGTGGGGATTTCAAGGAGGAACTATATCACAAGTTTGTGAGCTAACTGTTCTTTGAAAAAGGGAAGTAAGGCATAAGACCAGACATTATGAGACTTGTTTACAACTTAGGAAATGATCTGTAATTTTCTAAAATATTCCATCAACTCATGATGAGCTTGTAATGTCATATTTTCTACAATATTCCATCAACTCATTATGAGCTTGTGATCAATATGTCATTAGTTGAACCTGTTGACCCTGTTGTTTGTTCAAGACTATAAAAAGCTCAAAGGCTAAAATGGAAATCATCATCATCCGGATTTGATCACAGCACCAGCCTGAACTGAGCTTAGAGCCATTTTGCCAGTGTCGGCCTTGCCTTGACTGAACAGATAGCTGCACTGGATAGGATGGAAGTCTCCCTATCAGTAGCAAAGATGATTTTGTTTATGCATATGCTTGTAAGTACATGATCTATTAGTTTTTCTGTTTATTTAGTATTAGTTTTACTGTTTATTTAGTAAGTTTTTGTTTAATAAATTGCTAGTTTGAGCCTTGGTGTCTTGTGTCATTTCTAATCCTGTATTAACCTCAGACTTTAAAGTAACAGACTGGTTCAACCACCCAGTTTATCCAACAACCCAACATATCCAAACACCCCTTCCACTTTTTCTAAAAATGTCTTTAACCTCATTTATTTATTTATTTATTTTATTTTACATTTGTACCGGGATAGCCCAACTGGATACAAGTCCATTTTCAGTGGAGGCCCAGGGAGGAAAGCTCCACATAGACAAACATACATAGATTAGACAAGAAGTTAGAAAACAACTAGAATACATAAAAACAAAGTGGTTATTTACATTATATACATAGGTTTTGTAGCGTTCCCTAGTAGGGACTCACAATTCTCATGGAAAGACACAATTAAAAGTTAGATTAGATAGAGAGCTTGGTGACGTAGTCACTTGTTAAGATAATTACTGATTGTGCTGTCAGTTTATAACTTGATCAGGGTTGGTACATGGGCATAGCCAGTTCACTTTGAGATACTGTTTGAGGTTTTTTTTTTTTTGAAGAGACTTTTGGAGGATTGTAGGGTTATATAGTTTGGCAATGAATTCCAGGTTTTGCCAACAAAGTTGGCGAACAGGGATTCACCAGCTGAGTTATCAGCTTTGTGGGTTTGGACCAGTAATTTATCGGCTGACCATAGGGATCGCAGGTTGCTATATGGCTTAATAATATTTATAAGTGAGGGGGTATCCTCAGGGTGGTACAGAACTTTGTGCGCTATTAAGAGTTGATTGAATTGTATTAAGCTGGGCAGTTCTAGCCACTCTAGTAGTTTCATGTCCTTTCAGTGGTGGGTTCTATAGGTGGAGCCAGTGGCAAATCTGGCAATATGGTTGTAGCTACGGGACAGCTTACTTAGTTTGGTTTTGTTGAGGTTTGAGAGTACAGGTGAGGCATATAAAAAAAGAGTAGAGACTAGGTGTGATCGGACGATTCCAGTCCTAGCCAATGGGGTTAAAAGTGTCTTGTTTCTATACAGTGATCCAAGCTTCTTATTGATGGTCTGTATGGTTTTGTTGACCTGTAGGTCAAATTTGAGATTATTGTCTATGATAACCCCTAGAAGTTTAATGTGTTGATCTGGAGAGATAGTGCTGCCATTGTTAGATGTGACAGAGAATGACAGTGTGCAGATCTTCTAGTGAGGGTATAGAGTTTTATTGGGGTTCAGTAGTAGGTGCTGGTTGGCGACCCAGTTCTCAATGGTGTTAAATTTATTTTGCATTAAGAATTGCAGTTCGGATGGGGAGGTGGTTGAGCAGATCAGAGTGGAATCATCTGCATATTGAATACAGGTAGCTTTAGGGATAGCAGTGTGAAGGTTGTTGATAAAAATAGAGAATAGTAGCGTTCCTAGTATGCAGCCTTGAGGGACACAAAGTGTGAGCGGTAGCTGAATGGAGAGTTTGCCCTGCCATAGTACTGCCTGTTGTCTACCAGTCAGGTAGGACTGGAACCACTGGTTAGTGTATTTATTGAGAGAAATAGATTTTAGAGAAAGAATGAGAAGTTCATGGTTGACCATGTCAAAGACTTTTGACAGGTCAAGGAAGAGGGCGGATGTTAGCCTATTGTCATTTCTGTTTTGGTTTATGGCATTAGTAAAGGAAACAAGGGCTGAGGTGGTGCTGTGGTATGGCCTGAAGCCATGCTGGGAGTTGGATAGTAATTTATTCTGTATAAGGTATTGCATTAGTTGCTTGTGTACACATTTCTCCATTATTTTGGCTAGTGGAGAAAGAATGGCAATGGGTCTATAGTTGGATATGTCTGTAGAACTACCACCTTTATGGAGTGGGATGACGTGGGATATTTTCCAGTAGGAGCAGACAGTGTTTTCGGATAAGGTTCTGTTGATAAGGCATCTGCAGCTATTTCTAGGTACTGTGCAGGGAGGAGGTCAGCAGCGAGGGTGGTAGGTTTTAGTTTTTTTAGAAGAGTTTTGATAAAACTAGTGGATATTGGTTGGAAGCTAAATTCAGGGTGAATAGTGGATAGATTAGGTGTGTGGTTTAAGTTTGTGGAGGTTAGTTGATTTGCTAAGGATTGGATTGTTTCAGTGAAAAATTTGTTATAAGCGGATAGATTAGGTGTGTGGTTTAAGTTTGTGGAGGTTAATTGATTTGCTAAGGATTGGATTGTTTCAGTGAAAAAGTTGTTATAAACACTAGCTATGGTCTTTGGGGAACTATGAGTAAGGTTAGCCAGGGCTGGGGTAGTAGAATGACCTGGATGAAGTAGTTGATTTAAGCCTGCTCAGAACTTCTGGTGGTTGTTTTGGTGTTTTTGTAGGAGATTGTGGTAGAAGCTTTTTTTTATCCAGTAATATAGATTTTTTTTGTGTCATTCCTGAGTTGACGGTATTTTAGATGGTCAAGTGGGGCTTTGGCTGTTCTCCAGCTGACCCAGGCTCTGTTTCTAGTTTTGATTTTAGATTTGGTATCTTTTGTGAGCCATGGTGCTGTATTTGATCTAGATTTTTATTGTACGTGCTGGAGCATGGGAATCAAGGATACTTAGGCATTTAGTGTTAAAGTGAGGTACAGTCTCTTCTAATGGTGTTTTTTTTATTTTGACCAGTCAACTGCCTGTAGTTCATTTAGGAATATTGCAGTGACAAGGATTTTTCTGTTTCTAACCATTTTATATTTGGTCTGGTGAGGGTTTCCTACCTTATGTTTTATGATATAGGTTAGAAAATGGTCACTAAGGTCGTCAGGGAGAGTGCCAGCTGTACACAGTTGGGGTTGGTTATTAACTAGCATCCAGTCTAGGATACTTTCCCTGTTGGTTGGTTTATTTATCCTAGTGGGAGAGGTTATGGTCTGTTTAAACCCAGATAAGTTTATAGAAGTGAGGGGAGTTCGGAGGAGCAGGGATGCCAGTCGGTGTAAAGTCCCCAAGAACTATGGTTTCTTGGGGATAGGTATAGGATAACCAGTACAGGATATCCTCCAGGGTATTTATGTTGTTGCCTGGTGGAATGTATCCACAGACGATGTTTAAACATTTATGCTGGTTAATCTGTAATTTGGTTATGAGGAGGTCTGCATTATTGAATTGGGGTGGTTGAATGGTGTCTCTTTTAACAGAGTATTTTTCTAAAGGACTGCTAACCCACCCCCTTTCCTTGCAGCATGGTCTAAACAGTGAATATTATATCCTGGGGGTAGTATCTCATTGTTGGTAGTACTGGTTGTTTAGCCAGGTTTCCATAAGACGCATTATGTCTGGGGAGTAGGTTGCTAGGAGGGCATGTAGATTGGGAATCTTATTGTTAATTCTTCTAATATTTGTGAAATGCTAGGATGGAACTAGTGGGAGTGAAAAGGGTAGTTTGACTGTGGGGGTTGACATGGGGGAGTGGAGGTTATTGGGTGTGGGTGGGTCAGGATTGGGATGGATGTCCCCGTGTGTTGTAAGGTTATAGTGACAGGATATTCTAAGCTTTAGGAGTTTGTTTATGCGTTTTATATAGTCTTTGTCTTTAGTATTGTGTTTAGTGGCTTTGCAAGGGTGATATTTTATTGAGGGTAGTATGTTTAGTCTGCTGGGGATGCCAAAGTGTGCAAAGTCATTGATTCTATAGTTAGAAGGTAAAATCATTGCATTACTAAATTTAATGTCAGTCTTCAAATTATTACTACTTTGAAATAAGGGGTGCCACCAAATAGGTTTAAAACTAGTAACTATTTGATCTTTTTTCTTCAGCTTCATTGAATATTTGTTCTAGGAAGCAAACATGATATCCCCTTTCCAAAAACAAACCTTACAGAATATCTTTCTCTTCCCTAAACTGGCTTTCTTCTGATACCAGTCTTGACAAATGCACCAGTTGTCCTTTGATTAAATTCCTTTTTTGCAACATAGAATGACAACTGCAATTATATAAATGGCTGCTGCAGAAAGTCACCTTACAGTAAACAGTAGAGTTAAAACTGGTTTGTTTTTCAACTTTGGGATTAAATGAATGACCTTTTAGGAAAGAAAAAGATATCCTGAAAGGTTTGCTTTAAGAGAGATGATATCCTGTTTGCATGTTAGACCTGATATTTATTGATCAACTTTTGTCATGGGGACAATTAGAAGTTTATTTAGATAACTGAAAGTTTTCGTCTTACCAGTTTTGAAGAAGTCCCTTTTTTGTATGGACAAAAGTATTAAACTCTTATTTATTAAAGGAGATGTTTTTTGAATTCTCTCAGTATTTCTTTTTGGAACACTTTTCAATTTTTACATTGACGGCGTATGCATTTTTGACAGTAACAGACAACCTAGTTCCAAGGTAAATAATTTTAGAGCTTCGGAAAAGAGTTTTGGTTGTAAATTTGCTTTAACTCTGATGCTTATACTCTTAATGAAAATATGCATGAAGTGAAAACAATAATATGAACTGACTGACTTGTTTCTCAGTGTTTTTAAAGTGCACTTATAATGAGAAGGGCTTAATTACTACTATACTGATCATTGCCAATAACAATAATTTTAAGAAACTCCCATACTACACACTGACATCTTCCAGAAACAGAGTTCCCAAATTTACTGTCAGGTGATATAGTTGCACAAGATGAAGACATAAAAGGGGTTTCCTTAGCTTGAATATATCAGCTGAAGAACTGTAATGAAGTAAAATAAAATTAAGCAAACATGATGTACAAGGAAAAATACTGGACTGAGTGAAACCAACTATTTATAGAACAACTGCCAAGACTACTTCAGAATAAACAGTAACATAAAACACAATATTTAAATAGGAAGAAGTCATCACAAATTTAAATTAAACCTTCTTAAACAAGACAAACTTCATACTACATATCTTTCATGTTAAAATATTTACAGAAATAAAACAGAAGTATAACAATATAAAATGAAACAAAAGAATTGATAAATAGATGAGTAAAGTTTCAATATAATTTTTTTTGCTAATAGATTTGTTAATACTTGGTGATTTTTAGAACTCTGCGACTGTCTCTGTGTTATTTTTGCAGTATGCTCTCAAAATCCCAATTCTGTGGTCAAGTGAGATGCTATTTACCACAGAGAAGAGAAGTCTTTAAAATTAGTAAATAATGTTTGAAATGTGCATTTTTCATTTGCTTAGATTTCAAAGAATGGACATATTTATAAATTCTAAAAACTGTTATTTAAGTCATTTTTTTCATATAAAGTGCATGTCAGTATATAAACCACCTATTCAGAGTTGCAGTTATAATTTCTTTCTACTCTAAATGTCTTATTCATGTGTAGAATGGCTAGTAAGTGGCTACTGTCAATTGAACGGCACTGTGGATAGAATCAACAAGGATAAAAACTGTCTTTTAACTGATGTTTACTGTAGAAGTGATAGCATTCCATTCTGCAGTGAGGATTTCAGATTAGTGCTTCTCTTATTTTCAGAATGTTATTTCACTGTTTACAGTCTTAAACAAATCTGGGATGCCTGCCAAGATCCTCCAAGGGCTTTTTATATTTCTTTAATCTGCTTATCAACAACAGTACAAGGTAAAGCAGAAAGACAAGTGTAATCTGCAGAACGTCTTCCAATCTGATGAAATGCCTCAGAATCAATGATAGGACACCTAAATACAGGCCTGTTTGAAACATCTGTCAGTGGCATCAATAACAACTCTTTCAAAACATAGAAAAGCAGCTTGTGAAACATTATCAATGTCAAATTAGAAAGCCTAATTGCTTGTCTTCTCTACTAATATTGCATTTGACTTGGTTCAGATGAGCACCGTTAGCATATAAAAAAGTCATTAGACAAAGCACCTTTTCTAAAGACAGTAGGCCAAGGGTTGCCAACTGCCCAGAATTTTTCTGGGCTATTCAGAATTTAGGGACACTGTGCAGAAAATGGAAAGGGCAGCATATTGTCCAGAAAAATGCCAGGAGATTAATTTTCCTTTAATTAAAAAAAAATACTTTTTTTAAGGGTGTTCTTTAAGAACACCCTTTGCGTCCGATCGCACACAGACACAGAAAACGAAAACAGTCTTCTGCATCTGTGCGACTGATTGTTTACGTCTTTGTCTTCCACGCGCATGGAATTTGAATTCTTGAAGACATTTGAACTGTGCAGTGGACCACAAAAAGACATGTTTCAAATATGGTTCAGGTACTTATGAAATGTTGCAGTTTTACCTACTCGTTCCACAGTCTGTTTGCATATATAGAGGAAGTAGAATGTGGAATTCCTGGCTATGCAGTAATATTTCAAAGTACTGTTATTGAATATTAAGTAGCTATGTTGGTGGTTAAAGTTGCAAGCAATAAAAATAGTAGGTCTGAAGGACTACATGAATATTAAATTTATTTTTGAAACAGGAGGCTACTAAATTATGATACTGTTTTTAGTTATGATGCTGTTTTACTCATGTTTTCAGTAAGTAATTAAGTAGAATATTTTTGTTGCACTTGATTATGCATTTCAGTACTATTGGTGGGGACTTAATCATTTAATGTGATCAAATAAGTCTTTTAAATGTTTCTTTTTGTGGGTGAATTAATTTCTGGTAACAGATGTAGTCACAGACTTCTGACAAATATTAGTAACTGGTGCTATACAAATGTAATGTATCCAAAAGTACAAGTACAACAAGCCTGTGGATGCTGTTGTACTAATTAAACCTAGTTGCATCAAATACTGTCAGACAATTAAAGCACACCCCTCTCTCTATGAAGATGCAGGTTGCCAAACCAATATTCAGTGGGAGTGGGATCGTGTCAGAAGACCATATGATCAATGTTGACATTCATGTATCTAATTTTATGACTGCCTTATGAACCTTAGAGTACCACATACATATGATACTGTATATATATATATATATATATATATATATATATATATATATATATATATATACACACACACACACACACACACACACACACACACACACACACACACACATGGGTTCCCCACATTTTTGTTGAATGCCGGTTCTTCAACAAACACAGGGGGTGTGGTTTAATGTCAATGGTTGGATAGCCACACAGTGGAAATGTTGAGATTGTGTAATGTTGAGCTAGGTAAGTGGGGTTGGAGGGGTGACAGTGTTTTTGCATGTGTATGTGAGGTAGGGTTAGGATCAGGGATGAGCAACTGATAGGGGTTATATATTTGTGTGCGAGTTTGTGTATTTCAGGGTTTGAATCAGGGTTAGGTTAGGGGATAACACATAGTATTGTTTGTGTGTATAAGTGTGTCCTGTGTAGTGGCAATGTTATGGGATGGATTTAATGAAGGTAAGGTGTAGGGTTAAGGTTGAGGAAAGGGTCAGCATTATAGGGTTAGCACCCATTACTAAAGTGGTATGGGGGGGGGGGCGACTTACTTGTGATTCCCATGCTATCATATGACATTGTAAATATTTTTTTTCCATAGATGTACATAACTTAGTTATTGTACATTGCTGCTTATGTAGTTCTATACTTCAGATATAAGGTTTATTTCTGTTTATGTTAAGCCAGTTGTAAATGCACAATATGCAGTACAGCCGTCAACATTCATTTGTATCTGCTTATTTAGCCTGGAGCATGGCTAAAAAGGATTCTCAGACCAGTTTACTGACCTGTGTAACTTTTTAACTCAGCAGACTAATTCACATGCAGACATAATATACTCTGGTTAACATGTTTGTATTTGTGTGCTTTACTATGTGGCCACCTGGGTTGTTCCTTCATGTCACTTTCTTGATAGTCGTATTGAGTATGACTGATGTTTCAGATCTGACACAATCCAGTGAAAAATATGGTTTCATTATACTAAGAAGCCATTGTTGCAGCTCTGGACTTTCTGTGGTCTAACAAAATTTATATGGCACTACTTTCGGTTATCTTTTATCTGAAATATGCTGCTGTTACTATTACCCATTTATTGTCCTGACACTGCCCCAAGTCACATGACCCAGTGAAAAATTGCACAGACTAGGTTGTTTTACTGTCACCCATGGAGAGACTGACGTGTCTTATTCATTTATTTTTTTTTTGGACTGCTCCTTAATCTTCTTTGTAATGGTGCACAGCTGATTTCTCTTTTATATTCACCCCTGCCCATAATCTCACTTTAAACATTTCTAGTGAATAATTCAATGCAATATTTGACAGAATGCTCTCATGCTATAAAGCTGCTATCCAACTTATTAGTGCAGACCAGTATTTTCCAGATAGAGTTGATCTGTGAGATTAAAACCAAATACTCAATATTTATTCAAAAGGGCACCCTATGCATGCAGTAAACATTGACACTTCAATGACTTCACCATCCTGTGCTTCAACCTCTATTTTACAATAAAAAATCTTTCACACTATAGTTTTCTAACATCTTAGTTGCTAAAGGTATTTCAAAATGCATGCAATTCACTGCTTGGGAAACATTAATACAGACAACTTACCTGAATATGTTTTAGAAAATATGTAAAATGCAAAGGAAATATTTTGCTGCATAAGATGAGGACATCTGATACTTCTCAATGAGGAGTAGATACACACAGGGCAAAAAAGTATCTGTCAGCTGAGGCAAGAGTAGTGAATATTAACAATGAACACAGTATTATAGAAAAAGAATTATATATATATATATATATATATATATATATATATATATACACACACACACACACACACACACACACACACACACACACACACACACACACACACACACACACACACACACAAACTATAAATGTATGACTATAAATGGATACAGGATATTTTGTAGTTGTGGAATAGTGGGAGTAGGAAGTACGTCCCTTTCCCCATTGTTGTATAATCACAGAGTTTGTACATGCAAGTATCCAGGGGAGAGAGAGAAACAGAGGGGCTTGCCCATTGCAAAACAAATATTAATTTTTTGTTTTGTTTTTTTGTTTGTTTTTCAACCAGTTGTGTGTTTGATGTTTTTTCAACAATTTATGTCTCATTCTTTTCACATGATCTGAAATTGTGTATACACACACGCATTATATATCTACATAGAAATACACACAAACACATACATAATATGTATAAACATAAATACATATATACACACATTTACACTCCGAAATGCTACTTTAGATAGATAGATAGATAGATAGATAGATAGATAGATAGATAGATAGACAGACAGACAGACAGATAGATAGATAGATAGATAGATAGATAGATAGATAGACAGAGAGAGAGATAGAACAGACAGACTGGATAGAATTCAAACAGAGGATAGACCATCTGCATTTAAGTGACTGTGACCTGGATATTGTTGGACCCTAAAGTGATAAGGCTGCAGAGTTACAGCACTTTTGGGATGATATGGGTTTGAAAAGGGGCTTGGTAAGTGATGAACACACAAATTCCACACCAGCAAAGATTTATTTTTAGGGTAATGTGGGCTCATTTTATGGAAGCATTCTCTCTCTCTCTCTCTACAATATAATCTGAACAAGACCGCATCTATGCCCACTAAAATTTACACTGGAAGTATCTGGAGTGATTAGTACTGGTTCTAAAAAACAAATGTCATTTAGTTGCTACACAGACTGGTTCTGATTCAACTATCCACTTAATCTTCCATGGTGGCTTTCCCCTTTGTTAGTTCAGTCATAGGACAATCTATGGTAGCAAAATCAGGAACAAATTTGTGTTAATAGTTATCAATGCCTAAAACAAAGACATAATCTGTTTCCTATCAGCTGACAAGGGCCAGATTTGTAGTGCTTTAACCTCCTTACCCTGTGGTTTAAGCAAAGGTCTCAACCTCTTGGCACAGAAAATCTGGACAAAGCCTAAAATAATGGGGGAGCAAATGACCCAAAATAGGGACAAGCATTAAATGTTGCTCTTATGAACTTAAAACGTTGCTAGAATAACAGAATTTTTGCTAGCATGCATCATCTTTAGCACATGAAGTATGAAACTCAAATGTGTAATTATATAGTGACTTCATTACTCAGTGATTTACCATAAAACCACAAATTTTATGATGAACAAACCAAAAATGTAAGGCAAAAATCTATACATTATGTAAGAATCTGGAGAGTTGAGAGGTATGGGTTTCAGTAACACAACCTATTACATAACCCAATTAGTGGGTTTCTGCCATGCCTAATTTGCACTTAGTTGGAATAGCCATCAACCTAACATGATGCAAATGGAAAATAAAACAGCTTGAAGTTTAGCGAGATAGTTTTCCCATGCTTCAGAAAATACTACTACTACATTCAGGTAGGCTGCTGAACATATAATACAGGGTCTAAGAATCTAGTCCAACATCTTCTTGAATCCTGAAGGTCCATTCTTGTTTCTGCAACATCAATAATGTCTCTTCATGTTGATTTCAGGGTATGATGTGGGGGCCTTAATATCTTCTGCAAAAATACTTCCTCCAGGAATGTTAATCTCCAAGATTATAGACATTTGCGGTATAACTGTTCTGGTTTTCTCTTCCTTGTTGTCTTACTTTATAATTTACTTTCCGCATTTCTTTCTATAGTTTCAAAAAGTCCTTGCTACTTTGCATGAAACTTGATTTCACAAATGGATACTAACACATGTGCTTTATCTCCTGGTTTGCATTCTCTGAAATAAGCATTTTTGTTAATGTTTTTTTATCTCCTGTACTTTCTCTTATGTTCTTTTACTACAGTCATTATGGCTCTTTAGCAATCTGCTAGTTTGAAAAATGCTCTGTCACATCTTTAAAAGGGTGTTTTTCTCCTTCCATATTATTTTTGCTATATCTAGCAAGCCTCCAGAATATCTGCCATATAGCAATTCTAATGGTGGGTAATCCACATGAGACTTGGAGTACTTTTATTACAGTAAAAACAGAGTAAAGGAACAGTTGTTTCCAGTTTCCCCTTTCAGTTCCATACCCTTTCATAACATAGACTTTAATGATTTATTAAAGCACTCGACAAACCCATCTGTTTGAGGGTGGTATACAGTTGTGCTTCGCTATTTCAGTTTAAAAAAAATGATAAAGTTCATGCTTTACTCTGGGCAAAAATGAGGTGCCCTGATATTTATGAATTTCTCAGGAAATTCTTACACTAGAGAAAAGCAGTACTACTTTTAGTACGGTCACTGCATTGTCTTTTCATAGCGATACTTTGCTGCCTCAGAAATGTTATTGCATAATTACTGATTAGTAGTATGTACTGATGGTCCCTACTAAGTTTTACAAGTGGACCCCTGCAATGCCCACTGCTATTATTTCAAGTGGGACTTTTATAATGCATAAGGGTCTCAAAGGGCTCTTAAACACTTGCTGTTGAACTATCCTATAATTTTCTTGACAAGCTACACCGAATTTTTCTACACCTTTATATCACCAGGCTAATAGGTTAATAAAAACTAAATAAAACAATAGCTTTTGATTTGTCCATTCCTATATAACCACCCAAAAATGTGGCTATGCTCAAGTTTCACCACAACTACACTAAAATGCCTTGGAATCAACAACTTTTTCAGTATCTATGTTTTGTACCCAAGTACCCTGTACAGCAAGTCATTTCTTAAGTCAGAGTATGGATATGAAATGGGGCTGTTCTGTTCCTTTGGTTTTCCATATATTCTTGTCATAGTCAGTCTAACTGCATTTAGTGTACAGTGTTCCCTTTGGACCTTCTTGAAATTGCAAGGCTTTTCTACATGTCAATCCAAACATAATGTCAGCACTGTAGAGCATGAAAATCCAAATTTTATTGACAGTGCACGGGTCAAAAAAAAAAAGACAACACCAGTTTCAGTGAATTTAAGCCAGCTTCATCAGTTTATCAAGAACCACTATGTTGGCTAATCTGTAAATACTAGGCAAAATCACATGACAAGTGTTCATAATGCTTAAGGGCACAATGTACTTAAATACAATATAAAATGATAATTTCACAAACATGCAAGGAATCCTACATGCACATAAGCAGAAAACTACTGTCACACAAAAATTATTCAAACTGGAGCATAATTGTAGCAGTCATAAAAAATGTTGTTTAAAACATGTAATTTTAAATGTGTGTGTGTGTGTGTGTGTATGTGTGTGTGCATGGGGGGAATCAATGCCCTAGTTAATATTAACCACAGATGCTCCTTATAGTTAAGTTATCACGTTTTTTCTGTATTCATTTTAAATTGGTGTATAATGCACCTATCAATGCCTATAAAATTAAATTTGATGGATGTTTCAGAGTTTGCGTATAATACCATATAAAATAGTCACTTCACAGGCATGTAGGAAAACATATATATATATATATATATATATATATATATATATATATATATATATATATATATATATATATATATATATATATATATAAAAGCAAAAATAATTCAGTAGCATACAAACATATTTCACAATGGAACACAAATAGTGCAGTCATAAAAAGCATGCTATTTTAAAACATGTCACTCAAACCATGGGGAAACAAAGCCCCAGTTAATGCAATCCACAGATGTTCCTTGCAGTTCATGTTCTAATTTAATTTTTTCTTTATTCATTTTAACTGTGTGTAAAACAACCATGCCTATGAAATTAAATTAAGCTGACTGATGTTTCAGTGTATGCTTGCATAATGCATTGGTATGTTTACACCATCCTATGTCATTTAAATGCTCTCTTAGCCTAACTTTAAAACATCAGGAGGTTTGATCTATACAAAAAAGCTCCACAGAGACAGAAGGCCAGATATATCACCCATTCAGTGTCACATGCTATAGATGGTTTGATATCAAAACATCACTGGGTGCTCTGGAAGTGATGCTACAATCTCCACAAGGAGATATCCCTTTAGGTTGGTTTGTAGCCAACCTAGCAATATCACATTCCTTAAATCTCATTCCTTAAATCTTTCATGTTTCCATAGAAATCCCAATAAATCCTGACAGGCTTATGCTCCTTCTGTAGAAAAATTGTCCGGGAGTAAACTGTCAAAACTGTCCTGTTTAAAATAATCCAGTGGGTTTGTACAATATCTTGTAACTGACAAGTATTAGTGCCATATTTAGACACCAACCTACAGTCATTATGTGCTCCCCTCAATGGAAATACATGCATAGTACCATAGTAAACAAGATCTATCCATAATGTCTACCTCCTGTTTAGTTTGTTTTAAAAGAGTATTAAGATAACCTCTGTGTCTGAACCTATGATAAAGGTAATTTCTAGACTGTCCATACAAAGTTTCTGTAGAGCAAAAATTTCTAATGCACATAAACTGTAACTGTCGGATGATCATGATAATATGTCGAGGGTAACAGCTATTAGACTGCAACAGAGCATTACTTGAGAAGATTTTGAAGTAAACAGAGCCATCTATAATCCTGGTCAAATTTATATCCAATAAATCTATTGTAAAACATTCTACACAAAACTCAGTGCTATTTAAGTACAGTACAAAACTAAAAATAGTTTCCTTGATACCATCCCATATAATCCAACAGTTGTCAAGAAAGCATTATCACACTCTGTATGAATCATTTCAGGTACAGTTTCTGGACTAGTACTATATCTTCTCAGGTAAAGTGTTGCAGTCAGAAACTGCATGGTATTTTCTTGTGTGTCTTTTGCAGAATGTGTAAAATAAACACAGATGGCAACTTTTTATTCCTTGCTTGTAGGCATGCAAGTATAACTTAGAGTTTGTAATTTATTAAGTTTACAATGTTAGTTAATATCAGACATTTACTAAAATAGTTAGCAGTTCTGAATATGCTTTCAGTAAGTCAATGATAAAATGCAGGGATGGCATCCTGGCCCACCAAGCTTAGGACCAGTTTTTTTCTAGCTCCAAATCTCTCAAATGTCGTCAGATAAAAGGCCCCATCTTCTACTTTTCTGCGTTTCTTTAGAGGGTCACTGTTTTTTTTGTTTGTTTTTTGTTTTTTTTTATTCATAATTAGGCAGATGTATGAATTAGCATAGTGTGTTACCTGCTGGATGCTGAGCAGGTTCTGGTCAATGGCTGCTCTTTTCTCCTGAACACTACAGTAGAGTTCATTAAAGCTTAGATCAGTTTGTCTGTTTTAATAACAGCAGCAACAGTTTCAGTGTATATACACACCACTAGCTTACCAGAAAGATGTCATCAATAACATGTTTCTTCTTAAAGCAACACATTTCACTGCCAAAAAGATTAGGTTCCACATTGTGAGACATCTGCAAGACCCAGTACCTTAGTCAGTCTACTCATGGCATAGGTATGTACTGCACTGCACTGTGAAATGGAGTTTTAGGTAACTAATGTTCCCTAAAATCACGTGGATCCAGCCTGCTTGTTCAGCAGTACAATGAGAGAAATCTATTCATTGTGTTACTCTTTCAATCAATTTTGTAATCGAAGGTAAGAGCAAATAGTAACATATACTACATAGTGACAGTATATGACAGTACAATAGTACAGTAGTGCCGTTTATCTGCGTTTACTTGTCAATTAATTTCACTATTATGATAAAGAAAAAGTCAATGACCAACAATTATTTACTGGAAAAAGTATGTAAAAAATCCACGTGTACACAATGGTATATTAACAGGACAACTTGTTAGGGAGATGGTTGATGAATCCTTACTGTTTGAGTCTCACTCGTATAATGTTTTGCTTATTTTGCATTCTGTATACTACAGGTGATAACAAGTACCAATCACTGGGTGGTACTATTTTACATTTAATGTTTTTGACTTGCAGTCATGCAAGACAGAGAACTGGAAACAATTAGTATTACATGGTACTTTTTCTTTCTTAAAGTTTCTTAGCATATACAAGTTTTATGGGGTGAGAGATCTCCCCATCTGGGTAGTGTAGGAAGCCTGGCTCCCCATACAAATACTCAGATCTGTTTTTTTTCTTAGTAAAGTTGGGTGCCGGGCGGCAACTCAACACTGTAAAACTCCACTGCCAATCATGAGCGGACAGGTGATCCCTAACAGGGAAAAGCCAAAAGAAGAAGAAGAAAAAGTAAAGTTTAGGATACTCTGTGTAGTCACAAAATCAGCAGAGCCACAGGTATGTAGCTAAACTTCCTGATGATTCATCAGGAATTTCTGTGTATGGGTATGTGTGTGTGACTTATAAATCAATTGCTACAATATTCAGCAATGTCTTTACATCAGTTCTACTATGAGACACTGAAGCACACAATTCTGAGGAACCATACCACCAATCAGAAATGCCTGTAATGAAAAATAGTAAAAACGTGAACTGGAAGCATATTTTTCAGGGTTGAAGGTTGCCTGCATCCCCATGTGGTGCGGTTGAGGCACCAACACCCTTCAGACGTACATATACCAAAGTCCACAGTTGGACAAATATGAAAAATCAATAAATCTTAACAAATAAAGGAATCACTGCTGGTACGTAAACAGAAAAAGAACTAGCCTTGATTTATTTTTATTAAGAGTTTTATGATTTGGCTACTTGACTCTCTGATCATCATGAGCTGTAGTGCTGCCAATTATGTCACTCACGATTTGTCATACTATAGCTATAACTGACAGTATACACAATATTCACAAATTCTGAAGATCCAGACCCTAAGTTATCAAAAAAAAAAACATATATATATATATATATATATATATATATATATATATATATATATATGAAAAACACAAAAGGCCAGGCACCAGAAACCTCTGCAGCTGTAAAAAACAAAGAACAGGATACACACAAAGCTGCTGAGAGTAGGCTCCAGAATCCACAATGAACTTGAAAAATACCAGGAAACGAATCTATGCAGAACTGCTTTATTACAACACACTAGCGCTTTCACAAAATGCTTCAGGTGTAAAACTGATACAAAAAACCACACCTTATATAGCCAGGTTGAATAATCACATGATGCACTCTAATTAACTTTTAAAAGGGAGACCTTAAAATCAGTTTAAAACATACATATACACTACATATACACTATTAATAAAACATACACCCTGCATAAAGAACAGATATATAACAATATATATATAAGCACATTCTAATGAGCATATAAGCATATTTAATAAACAATCTACGATTATTATAAAATAGAAAAATAAAAAAAATATAAAAAACAAATAAATAAATAAAAGACAGGAATTACCTATGTAGAGCTATTTTACCAAGAACAGGCTTCAAAGGCACCTGTTCATTTAAACCATGACCATAATTGGCTCTAAGCATGACTATCCACCTAGCCTCTACTTCCTCAGTTCTAGCTCTAATATCACCCACTCTAACAATCTCATATGTCCTAGAGACAACCATAAACATAAACTTATGTTGTACACCCATATTTTGTACATGCTTAGCTAAAGCATTAGTATTACTCCCTTTACCTATATGGTAATAATGCTCTCTTATTCTATCCTTTAGAGAACGATCTGTCTTGCCAACATAGAAACATCTACAGGCAACACAGTTAGCTAAATAAATCACGTGCATAGTTTCACAATCAGCCTGAACCCTGATGTCATACACTCTGCCTGTGTCAGGATGTGCAAAGAAAGGCTCTTTATTAATGTACTTGCACTGCGAGCATTTACCACATGATCTAGTACCAGGTACTGTCGGGGCATACTTTACTTCCTTAACATTACATAACCTTCTTCTTAAATTCTTCTTATTCTTAAAAGTGAACTGAGGTCTGGGGCCTATAATTTCATTTAATTGCGGATCAGTTAACAGAATATCCCAATGTTGGCTAATAATTTCAGTATACCTCATAACATCTCTTGAGTAAGGAATACAAACCTTAATATTATTTGCTCTATTGGTATTGCCACCAGCTGACCTTTTTGACTTGGCTGTTAGCACCAGGAATATGGCCAGTGAAAATGAAGTAATTGAGGAAACTGAACTTAGATATAATCCTATTCCACCATCTGGGACTGTTTGCACTAATGGTATAAGTTTTGATTCTATTATTTCACAAGTGAAAGAACAGAATAATCCACTGTTTGATAAGAATTTAGTAGCAGAAGGCTTGGAAGCAGTGGATGGTGATTTTTTAGCACTTCGTACTGATGTTTTAATGCTGGAGAAGGAGCTATGTAGGCTTGCACAAACTCAATATGAGATTTTTCATTTAGAAGTTTGTTTGGCTGAAAATCTTATACCTCGTGGGTTGAGAGTTTTAAAGATGCCTGTGCAAACAGAAAATGACTCTCTTCTTCTAAGTGAGTGGCAGAAACTGAATATTTCTACCAGTTTAAGTTACTCAAACTTCTTTTACAAGCATCCAAGAGAAGGGAGGTATTAATTTTAGATACCATTAAAGAGAAACATGGTCAAATTAATACTAAATATCCCAATAGTGCTGTGACTGGACTATTAACAGATACCCTAGGTAATATTTGTGCATATAAACGTAAACTTTTACAGATAAAATTGAATAAATTGCAGAGGGATCGACACGATTTCTCATTGGGCAATATTTTCACCTGGCCTCACGATTTTCCTACCAGCTTCAGTAAGGAATCTCATGCCTCATATGAAGCACGCAATGACGTAGATTTACAAATTGATAGTGAAAGCGTTGACATACAACAGGAGCAGTCAAGAGAAACTACACGCACCTTAGTAGGAGCGCCTCTTTCCAATTGCACACAGAATGATAGTGCATCTAATTTAGGAGCCAGAAAAAAGACTATTATTACTTCGGCTGAAGTGCATAGGGAAGCGGAGTGTAATACTTCCACTGCTGATAACAACGGAGCTATTGCTATACCAGCACAGCCTCATGGAGTAGCGCCATTTTTTCATTTGAATTTTCCACTTCCCAGGAGGGACAGTTCATCGAATCGAAAGGGAGCACAGCGGCAGAACAGTCAGCACAGAGACATAGGGAGGAGTACAACGCGATACAAGAGGAAGCACGAGGAAGAAGTGAACAAAGTGTATACCATCAAAAAGGTGTTTCAACAAGTTAGACATTAGTGACTAACTTAACAAAACGTGAATTAACTGCTTTGGAAGTCAATATTTTAAGTAAAGGTTTATCGTTTATACCAACTGCTAACATGTCTATTACAGACATAATTTTTGATTTTAAAATGTTTACTAGGAACCTTACACTGAAGTATATGTTTAAACATAACACTAATACTTCAGAAACTTCTCTGAGAAAACCAAGTACTTTTATTCATAAACCTATACCATTAGTTAATGCTTTTGAACAAATGTGTTTATCTGATTTCTATAAAGTCTATGAAGATAGAAATTTTAGTGGTAGAAAACATAATTTATCCAAGGCTGAATTTGAGGCATTGTGTGCTCTTGAGAATGATGTTAACTTTGTAGTTAGACCAGCTAATAAAGGTGGGGGGATTGTTTTACTTGATAGACAGGAATATGACTGTTTAATGTATGAAATGTTGAATAATGTTGACTTTTATGAGAAAATAACCAGAGCTCATATGCAATCAATTGTCATTTTGGTTAATAAACAATTAGAGTCTTTATTGCAAATAGGGTTATTGACAGAGGATCTCTTCAAGTTTCTTAGGGTATTTCACTATACCGTCCCTATTATACAAGGTTTACCTAAGCTGCATAAGAATCTGATTAGACCCCCTATGCGTCCTATTGTTGCAGGAAGGGGATGGTGTACGGAATGTATTTCAGTATTTTTAGAGAAAAAATTGAAGCCCTTAATAGATAATTCAGTATTTGTTCTTAAAGATACTGAGCACTTCCTCCGTGATCTGTATGAAGGCACTAACTGTGGCATGTTGAATATGGAATATTTGTTTGTTACCCTTGATATTGTTTCATTATTCACAGTAATACCCAATGATATAGGGCTTGCTTTTTTGAAAGAACAACTGATGAGTAGTAATCTATATAGTATGAATGAAATTCATTTATACATTGATTTGATGTCTATTGTTCTTCTGAATAATGTGTTTTTATTCAGTGATCAGATTTATTGGCAGAAGAATGGTGTGGCGATGGGTAGTGCCTGTTCGAATAGTTATGCGAACGTTGTTATGATGAAATGGGAGACAGATTTTTTAGAAGAAGGGCCTTTTAAAGATTTAATTATTTTTTATAGAAGGTTTGTAGATGACCTTTTTATTTTGTGGAGAGGCTCTGTTTTAGAACTAATGAGTTTTGTTGAGTACATTAACAGTACCACCCCCTTTTTGAGGTTCACTTTGAGCTATTCAGATGGCAGTATAAATTTTCTGGACGTGATAGTGGAAAAGGACAGTTCTAATGGGATGTCAACTAGACTATATAAAAAGGAATGTCACGTTAATAGTTTGCTATCTAGGGATAACATGCATCCAGACTATGTCTTTAGAAATGTAGTCCAGAATCAATTCTATAGGGCTTCTAGATTGAGTGCAAAGAATAGCGAATTTGAAAAGCAGAAACATAAGACCATTAATGAGCTTACAGAGAGAGGTTATCATTATGGGATGGTAGAGTATAATGCTACTCAAGTCTCTAAATTGAGAGAGAGTCGGGCCAAACCGTATTTTTCAAAAAGGTCAGCTGGTGGCAATACCAATAGAGCAAATAATATTAAGGTTTGTATTCCTTACTCAAGAGATGTTATGAGGTATACTGAAATTATTAGCCAACATTGGGATATTCTGTTAACTGATCCACAATTAAGTGAAATTATAGGCCCCAGACCTCAGTTCACTTTTAAGAATAAGAAGAATTTAAGAAGAAGGTTATGTAATGTTAAGGAAGTAAAGTATGCCCCGACAGTACCTGGTACTAGATCATGTGGTAAATGCTCGCAGTGCAAGTACATTAATAAAGAGCCTTTCTTTGCACATCCTGACACAGGCAGAGTGTATGACATCAGGGTTCAGGCTGATTGTGAAACTATGCACGTGATTTATTTAGCTAACTGTGTTGCCTGTAGATGTTTCTATGTTGGCAAGACAGATCGTTCTCTAAAGGATAGAATAAGAGAGCATTATTACCATATAGGTAAAGTGAGTAATACTAATGCTTTAGCTAAGCATGTACAAAATATGGGTGTACAACATAAGTTTATGTTTATGGTTGTCTCTAGGACATATGAGAGTGTTAGAGTGGGTGATATTAGAGCTAGAACTGAGGAAGTAGAGGCTAGGTGGATAGTCATGCTTAGAGCCAATTATGGTCATGGTTTAAATGAACAGGTGCCTTTGAAGCCTGTTCTTGGTAAAAGAGCTCTACATAGGTAATTCCTGTCTTTTATTTATTTATTTGTTTTTATTTTTTTTATTTTTCTATTTTATAATAATCATAGATTGTTTATTAAATATGCTTATATGCTCATTAGAATGTGCTTATATATATATATTGTTATATATCTGTTCTTTATGCAGGGTGTATGTTTCATTAATAGTGTATATGTAGTGTATATGTATGTTTTAAACTGATTTTAAGGTCTCCCTTTTAAAAGTTAATTAGAGTGCATCATGTGATTATTCAACCTGGCTATTTAAGGTGTGTTTTTTTTGTATCAGTTTTACACCTGAAGAAGCATTTTGTGAAAGCGCTAGTGTGTTGTAATAAAGCAGTTCTGCATACATTCGTTTCCTGGTATTTTTCAAGTTCATTGTGGATTCTAGAGCCTACTCTCAGCAGCTTTGTGTGTATCCCATATATATATATATATATATATATATATATATATATAAACACACACATATACATATGTACATCAGAAGCACATGAAAAACAACAATCATAAACCTAAAATTATTAGTTATATCTTATTTTCTACTTTAGCTTACTACTTACCAAAAAAAAAAATAAAAGAAAGACATCTGAAGGCTAGCAGTTTAGTACTACATTGTTACCATGACCTTTTTTTAACCAGGCTTTCACCAAAGATGGCATTTTATAAGGTATGGTGAATTACAGTGCATCAGTACTCGCAAAGTTTTAGTAAAAAAATAAAACTATTAGCTATAAAGAAAAGTATATGATTTCATCCTCTAAAAATGTGCTTGCATTGTGGAGCTCTTCACCAGAAGGCTGAAATGAACATTTTAAATCTTTTACACAGATTTTCATTTTTATGCAAGTGCATTAGGACACTTATGGACAAGAGAGAGTAAAAGCTTTATTTGCTACAATTGTGAATACAAAAAACATAAAACATTCCAGTTTTATAAAAGCATCAGGACACTTAGGGAAAGCTGAACTTCGTATCATTCATCAGTAATGAGCTTGTATTTTGCTGGCTGACTGGCATGCTAGCTGTTCCTCATACCTGCTATCTGCCACTCATACATAACTGCAATTTGCAGACGCTCAGGCTATTAAGAAGTGTACAGCCTGTACATTATGGTGCCTGATCCTAAAAAATGTATGAATGCATTCTAACTCTTCAGTGTCTTGACTTTTCATCCTGTGTTAATTAGATGACTGCAGAGCTGATAAACATTTTTTAAACATTCGTTTGCTTGATTTCTCACTTCTTATCCTTACTTCTTTTCTAGCCTCCAGATCACTCTGGCTCCCTTCCTACAGAATGAATACACAGGACACCGTTTGCTGGCACTGTGATATTTCTTCCTATGTTACTAGAAAGACTAGGATCTACTTGGTATTCAAGGTGGGCAGTGAAAATCAGAAAGTAAACATTTCATTACTGTGACTGGATGGCACCAGTGAAGAATAAGGGAAAAAAACAAAAAGAGAAATAAGACTCTACAGTGAAGCTTAAAAGCTTGCAGCCATGTGTTAATAAGCAGGCATCAATCTACATATTGATCTTTGTTGGCAGCCAAAAAGGAGACTTATTTTTACTTAATTCTGTGTAATTAATTTTATGATACAAGTGTAATAAACATTTACCTAATAAGAAAGAAAGAGCGACCATGTACATTTAGACCAAATGAATGGAACACTACACACACACACACACACACACACACACACACACACACACACACACATATATATATATATATATATATATATATATATATACATACACATATAGGTCTACTTAGAATGATGGAATCCCCACTTACCCAAATCCAAAATGAGCAAGATGACATCAGTAAAGCTGCAAAACACTGACACCATGTATTACCAACATTTTTTACAGGGGAAAATGAAAATGAACAGTTGGCCAACATTGCGAAATTTGCCCTTTTCCACCATGTTGTACAATGCCGGAGTTGGTGTATTTCACTGGCCCCCAACTGAGTGCATTTGACATGATGCGATTTACTTTTTGTTTTGTGTTGGACAACTGTTCAATTGCCCTGTGAAAAAGTTTGGTAATATGTTGCGTCAGTGTTTTGCAAGTTTGGTGATGTTGCCTTGATCATTTCGGATTTGGGTAAGTGGGAATTTGTTGTTTTGAAGTAGACTCATATATATATATATATATATATATATATATATATATATATATATATATAAAATATATATACATATATAATATATATATATATATATATATATATATATATATATATATATATATATATATATATATATATATATATATATATATATATATATATATAATATATATATATATATATATATATTCATATATTTTATATATATATATATGTGTGTGTGTATATTATATATACATATATATATATATATATATATATCTATATATACATACACAGTATATATACAGAGAGAGAGAGAAGTAAAGACAACAGAGATTTTCCAGTTGCAGAGACTCACTATCTCTGTTTCACTAAGCAGTATTAGAAAATAATTATAATGAAAATAGGATATTAAGATATGTAACAAAAGGGAGTGGTATTAGGATACAAAAGCTGCAAAATCGATCTATTAGCTGCAAGTGTACGCAGATTTCCTAAAATGCATTAATGGTTATTATAATTTGCACAAACAAGATTCCAAGAGACAAGCAGCATACAACTGATAAGAAATCAGGAAGCATGTCTTGTAGAGGCAGGGCAAGTGAGAAGTACAACATTAGAAATGTACTTTCTGTGATAAAACACAAAGACGGAGACAGACAGAGTGAGAGGGGGAGATTTACATTTCAAATGAGAATTCCAGTTTATAATAATGAACTTAAAGATCAATTGGAAAGGTCTGTGTAGGTAGAAGGGAGTTGGGATTCATGGTGGTATGGTCAGCTATATCAGAGATAGATACATATATAGCTTCAGTAGGTGGGTAATAGCTCTCAACCTCTTACAGCAAGAAATCTGGACAAAGCCATAATAATGGGGGGACAAAGACCCAAAAATAGGGACAAATTTTAAACATTGCTCTTACAAACTTAGAAAGTTGATAGACTAACAGGTTTTGCATTAGCATGGGTTTTATGAATGATATGAAGTCTGAGACTCAGATCTCTACTATTATTTTCTGACTTTGTCTCTTAATGATCTATCAGTGATTTGCCAGAAAACCATAATTTTATGAAGAACAAACCAAAAATATGAAGCAAAATTCAGGACATTCTGTCAAAAGCTGAACAGCTGAGAGGTATGGGTGGGTGTAAAATAATTTCACTTGTCACGTTTTAAAAAAGAATGATGTCTCATTGCTTTCAAAAATTTCAAGGTAATCAACAGAGTTCTAAAGGATAGCATATTTAAGGAAACAGCAAATATCTAAGGAAAATTATAACACATTTGTAATAAATGTAAGAATTTTGTTGGCTGATGACACTCATGTGATCCTTATGGTATCTTGACCATTAGCATAACTTTTTCAGCCAAGTCTTTGCAGTAGGTAAAGAATAGAAATATTGAAGCAGCACAAGCCTATTTCCAGATGACAATAAACAGAACAAAACATTGTATTTTACAGTAAAAATAAATTACTTCCTCCCTTAGGAGTCTCCAGGATCAGCCCAAAGTTTCCCTTTCTTGCAGCCGACTCGCTATTTCTTCCCCAATGGGGTGGCGAGAGTCATGCTTTACTCTCCTGGGTGAGAGCTCTCCCGTCCATTCATTCCCTGAGCAGTGCACTTTAGTCAATTTGTTCCCTCATGAAGGTGAGAGATGGTTGCTCTGAAGCTGGCCAGTCTGCAAATCCTAAAGACTTTCTCACCTAACTACTGTTCTAGTGGCTTGCATGCTACACTATGGGCTGCTGCGTGTATGTCACATCCTCTCCTCAAGGTATGCAATGTTTTGCAATGTGTGCAACTAAGGCTCTTTGCTATGGTCAATGCACCCATATTCCTGCAGATATCACCAATGCAGTGAGTCAAGTTACCACTCTCACCCCAGGACAGGATGCATAGCACTGGCAGCTCACATCTATCACCCCATCTAGTCTCTCTAGAATCCCTGCCACTAGTTAAACATGCTCATTTGGAGCCTAATCAGAACTTTAGCCCTCTGTACCATACTGTTGGGTGAAAGTAAAGTAAATTTAGTCTAAATAAAAATAGGAAAATATTAATTAGATTCAGATTGCATCATGGAAATGATTCTTCCCTTGAATACATGAACAAACTGTAAACTCTGAATATTGTTCACATGTTCCATTGCAACCACTTATTTGTTAATGAAAGAAACTCGTTCCGCTACATTGAACTGTACCTCATACACTCATTAAGCCTTTGTACTGTAGAACAGCAGTTATCAAAATTGAGTAGGTATGATTCATTCATTCGACACACATGACTAGGAGTCTGGTAAAATGGAACCACATACTGTGACCATTATGAAATAGACATTAATAAGGAAAAAAACAGCACACTGTGCTATCAGATTTTAATTCTTATCGTAGTCCTGTCAAAATCAAACATAAGAATCCTTGACTTAATCTACCGAGAAAGTATAGTTGTATAAAATTGTACCATAACAGTAGATGTCCTTTTCTTCACTGTTCCAGTATTCTTCACAGTAGGGAATCTCCTGCCAAGGATAGCACAGTGTACTGCCAGTATAGCAAAGCCTTTAGATCTTGTATGCATTGCACATCACACATATGCTCCTCGTACAGGACGTAGGCCATTAAAGTGACATACAGACAGTTACCCCAAACTAAATTGCCCCAGAAGACAATAGTTTCCATAAGATAAAAAAGGCTATGCACATCCAGAAGGAGAAAATGGAGATCCTTGGCAAGTAGTGAACCAAAACAAAATCTGAAAGAAAAAATAGGGTTGGAGGGAGGGAGCAAATTCTGCAACAGTGAAGAGAAGGACATCTACTGCCATGATACGATTTTACACAACTGTACTGTCTTTCTATATCATTATTGTAATATGCTTCACAGTAGGGAGAGTACAAAAGCTCAAGAAAAGGATTTGGACGTGGAAGTCTGGTAACAGCCTTCAAGAAACCCATACAGAATAACTCAAGCAAAACCTGCTGTGGTAGTACAAACCATATCCAACTTATAATGCTTAGTAAAGGTATGCACTGAACAGTAGGTAACAGCTTCAAGGATGGAATTGGTCTCCAGCCCTTTGAAGAAAACACCAGAAGAGGTAAAAGCCCTAGTGGAGTGAGCTCTAGTAGAAGTAGAGAGGCATTTGCCATGAAAAGATATCCAGGAGGAGATGGTTTGCTTAGTAACAGCCAAACCCAATGCCCTGGGATGAAAAGAAACAAAAAGCTGGTCATATTTACAAATTGTCTTTGTTTGATCCAAATAATACCTGAGCAGTCTGTGCAAATGCAAGGTATGTAGGACCCTCTCACTAGCAAATTACAAAGAAGGAAAAAAGGAAGGGAGTTGAACTACCTGATTCAAAGACAACTCATTGACCACCTTGGGCCTAAAAGAGGGATTAGTATGAAGGGACACCCTGTCCTTATGAAAAATCTAAAAATGGAGGGATGATCATAAGGGTCTGAAGCTAAAAAACCCTCTGAGCAGAAGTAAGAGCAACTTATAAGACAGTCTTTCAGGTACAGAGTTGAAGAGAAGTTGGACCTGCAGGATCAAAAGGAGCCTGGGTCAATTTTTCTAAAACAAAATTAGGGTCCTAAAGAGGAGGAATAGGCTTCCTTGGCAGCCTAAGATGCATGACGTCTTTAAGAAACTGTTTGACCTCAAAGCAAGAAGCCAAAGGATGATTCAAGTGCAGACAGGCAGAAATAGCTGACAAATGGGCCTTTACAGAAAACTATGCCAAGCCAAACTGGAACAACTCATACAAATAGGAGAGAACCATAGAAGCCCCCACTGAAAAAGGATCCTGGTTATGAGCATGGCAGCAAACAGACAATCTCTTCCATTTGGACATATTAGACTTTCTTGCCACAGATTTTCTTGCCTCCTGTAAAACCCTGATTTCCTCAGAAAAAAAGGTGCCTAAAAGGGATCAAAACCCTATCACTCACAGTGTCAACTGAAGAGTGGACAAGTGAGGATGGATGAGTGACCCCTCATCATGTGGAGGAGGTCCAACCAGTGAGGTAACTTGTGATGATTGCTCCTGGCCAGATCCATTAAGAGAAGAAACCAATACTGTCTTGGCCAAAAGGAAGACGCTAACAAGATTTTTGGTGTATTCAGCTGAATCTTTTGTAGGACTCCTGGAAATAAGGGAAGGGGAGGGAAGACACTGAGAAACATCCCCTTCCAAGGCAAAGAGAGGGTGTCGTCTTCCACACCAAAAAGCATGGCACACTAGAACAGAAAAGAGGGAGCTGCCTGATCAGAGGGAAGGCAAAAAGATCAACCCCACTAATGGACTGTGTCTAGAAACACATTTGTGAAGCATCCATTCGTGAGCTTGTGTTTTGGACCCACTCAAGTTGTTTGCCACTAGACTGTGCTCTGAAAGAATATAAACTGCCTGAAGAATTAACTGATAACTAAGAGCCAGGTCCCAGGCCTGAACAGCCAACCTGCAGAGAAGGTAATACTTTGTGCCCCCGTGCTTGCTGATGTACCACATCACTGTGGCGTTGTCTGTGTAAATCTTTAGAGGGCCTAGAGTAA
This sequence comes from Protopterus annectens, assembly GCF_019279795.1. Classification (NCBI taxonomy): domain Eukaryota; kingdom Metazoa; phylum Chordata; order Ceratodontiformes; family Protopteridae; genus Protopterus; species Protopterus annectens. The sequence goes on from NC_056743.1 coordinate 285,264,568, forward strand.
GCATGGGGAGAAAAGCCTGAAGGGTCCGAATCAGGCATCTCATCTCTTTGATGTTGATATGGTCTGACGTCTGATGGGGTGGGGGGGCAAAGACCTTGAACTTTCAGATGACCACAGGGAGCCCCTCACCACATATCTGAAGCATCACTGAAAAGTTCTTGAGAAGGAAATGGAGGATTATAGGATAGGCCTAGATTGAGGGAAAGTTGATGAATCCACCACTTGAATTCCTGCTTTAGGCAAGGCTGTAGAGGTATACAGAAATCCAGACGTTGCAATGTTGAAGCCAAACTTGACTGGAGGTACTACTGAAGCTTCTGCATGTGCAGTCTGGCAAGAGGAAGCACTGGAATAGAAGAGGCCATGAATCCCAGGGCTTGAAGAAACTCTCTGGCTGGAAAAGCAGGCAGAGGGAGAGTAGACTGAAAGAAAGCTGTCAAGCACAGAACCTTTGGAGGTGGAAGACATGCCAACATTGGCACTGTCTGAATCATGCAACCTAGATACACATGATATCAAGAAGGAGTCAGGACAGACTTTTGAAAGTTGATAGTAAACCCCACACTTTGGAAGAGAGGTATGGTGAACTCCAAATCCTGTTACAGGCAGCTAGGAGAAGGCACCTGAAGCAACAGCAGGTTGTCTAGAAAAGGAAAATCCAAATGCCTTGGAGCTTGCGAAAGACAATCACAGGAGCTGGGCATTTTGTGAATACCCTTTGGGTAGTAGAGAGGTCAAAGGGCAAAGCAGAGAATGGAAAAATGAGAAGAAGGATCACAGACACTTAAAAACTTCCTGAACATAATGTCAATAGGAATTTGAAGGTAAGCATTTTTCAGATCTAAGGACACCAGGAAAGCCAGGAAGAGTAAACATCCAAAAAGAAAGAACCTTGAGAAAGGTGTTCAGCATGGAGAGATCCAGCTTAGGTCTCCAATTGCCTTCCTTTTGAGGGACCAGGAACATCCTGGAGTGAATTCCTTGTCCTACTTGTGAAGGAGGGACAGGATGAATAGTTCCCTGGTCCACTAGGGACACAAGGACCTCTAAGAAATGAGGAAGTTGTTCCAGAGGAGGTTGGGGAATCCCTGAAAAAGGAGGAAGAGACTTTCACACCATTATGTAACACTAAAGGATGATACATAGAACCCATGAATCCAAGGTGATGATATGCCCTTTTATTAAAGACAAGGGGAACCTGTCGGGGGGGGGGCAATATTTCAAAGAGAAGCAGGCCTGTCAGACAAAGGAAGGTACAAGCCACAGCAGCCTGAAAACACTTACCAGGAGGAGCTCACCTACTATCCTTCTTGCCTTTGGTGGCCTGACAAGGCTGCCTATGAACAAAAGCAGACCTAGTGGGATAGTTTCTCTGGAACTTAGGGACAGGGATACAACAATATGTTTAAGATCCTACAAACTTTACCTTTTTCTAGAAGAGACTTAAACATATCAATGACAGCAGTCCCAAAGAGACTTTTATTATCCAAAGGAGCATCCAGCAACTTGGCCTTAATGTTTTCAGGTAAAGACTGCAGGTGAAGTCAAGAATAACACCTCACAACAGACCCAAAGGCAGCAGCTCTGGAAGATGCATCAGCAGCATCATAGCTATATTTCATATTGTGATGAGCTACCTGAGAGGTAGAACCCAAAACAGATAGAGCAGAAGATTTTGCTTCAGAAACAGGGGGATCGGAAATAACCTGACCAGTTTGGGAAATCAAGGCTAGAGCACTGATGTCCAAAGCAGTTCCTAATACCATAGTAGATACAAACAAGTGAAATCTAAGGGTAATGCTACTCAATGCTAGAAGTCTAAACCTCAAAGTGCACTCATTCGAGACACTCCTTAAGATGGAGAACATCGACATCTGTGCAGTGACAGAGACCTGGTTTAAGGCTCCAGACAGCAGCCCTGCATTACCAGGCTACAATTCTTACCACACCTTTTGGCCACCTAACCTGGACCGAAACACTAAAGGTGGAGGTGTGTCCATATTCATAAAGGATATCTACACCTCCAGGCTAGTTGCTCAACATAATGCATCCAAACTTATCCAAGTACAATTAACACTGGGCAAGACTGCAATTTAGGTTGTAGCTTGTTACAGATCCCCCACCATGCCCCAGGATGCCCACTCTATGTTTCTCGATATATTGGATAATATTAAGGTACAGCCTAATACCCTAATATTGGAAGATTTCAACTTCCCCACCATCAACTGGGAAAACTACTCATGTACTAACTCATTTGCTCAACGTTTTCTGGAATTCATCAATTCCAACACCCTGGATCAGCTTGTCCATACCCCCACCAGGGGCAGCAACATCCTGGACTTGGTCATTACCAATATGGATAACACATGCTCCATGCCAGAGGTCAACTCCTCTCTGGGCAGATTTGAACACAAGCTAATCACCCTAGACATCCATATCCCACCCCCACCCCCCATTAAGGAAGCCACCATAAAAAACTTCTCCAAAGCCAACTTCGTGCTTCTTAAGACAGAAGTGGCTAACTTCATGACACCCATACAGACGGAAAATAGTGACACGACTGCTGAATCATATACAAATGCACTGTATAAGCACATACACAAGTGCATGGACTGTGCCATCCCCAACAGAACCAAGATGCTATCCTCCAAAAAAAAGAAGCCAATCTGGTGGTCCCCTGCCATAAATAAATTCTACAACAGAAGGAAGAAACTGTAAACTGCAAAACAGAGTAAAATCCCATTACTGCAGGAACTCCCTGGTCAGCCTCAGTAAAAAGCTGAGATCCCTCATAAAATCCTCCAAAGCTAGTTACGAAAATAAAATCGCCATGGATTCTAAAGACAACCACAAAGCATTCTACAGCTATGTCAAGAATCTCAATGGCAACACTCAGATCTGCTCTGAGCTACAGCACAATGGCACTAGATTTAATGAACCAACTGATATTGCCAACATCCTGGCAGACAGGTTCAGTGCAAACTTTACCTCCCCACCCCCCAAAGGACCCATCTCCATACTGGAAGATTGCAAAGCCCCTGTAATCATGGATGCACAAGTAAAGACTGCACTCTCCAAAGCCAAGAACACAACAGCATCCATGGGACCAGACAACATCCCAGGCTGCGTTCTGCAAGAACTACACAATGAACTGGAACCCCACCTAAGTACCATATTCAACCATAGCTTCACTTCAGGCTTTGTGCCTATGGAATGGCGCACAGCAACAGTTATCCCAGTCCACAAAGGGGGGGTACCACCACTGACCCCGGGAACTACCGCTCCATTAGCCTGACAAGCCTGGTCTGCAAGGTCATGGAATGCATCATCCTGGAGCTTATAAACAAACACACAGGTAACCTCCAAACTCTAGACCCCACTCAGTTTGGGTTTGTAAAAGGTACATCATGCCTCCTAAACCTGATTGACTTCTTTGAAGCAGTCACCAGAGCTGTAGATGAGGGTAAGGTGGTGCACACAGCCTATCTTAACCTCGCCAAGGCTTTCAACACCATCCCCCACTCTGGTACTATAGATAAACGCATTGGACTGGGCATAAATCCCTATGTCACAAGATGGGAGGCCAACTGGCTTACTGACAAAACCCACACAGTAAAAGTAGCCGACTCCAAATCTGACTTCAGACCAGTGACAAGCAAGAGTACAACAGGCTTTGGTCCTGGGTCCTCTCCTGTTCAGTATATACTTCTTAGAACTCCAGGCTAATACAGCTGACCTCTGCCTAATATAGTTCACAGATGGCTGTAAACTAGGAGCCATAATAGATTTGCCTAAGGATGTGGACATTCTACAAAGTGGCCTCACTGAGACTGATGTTTGGTGTCAAAGTCATGGCCTAAAGCTCAATGCCAAGAAGTGCATTGTCATTGTCAAAAACACTGTATCCATGAACTACCACATAGGCAGTAGTCTACTAAATACCAAAAGTGTGATAAGAGACCTTGGGACACAGGTGGACAGTATTCTCTCTCTTGATTATCACGTAGTCAGGAAATCACAAAGAGGTTCTCCTCCAGAAAAAGAGAGGTCATCGTTCCTCTCTACTCATCTCTCATCAGACCCATTATAGAGTACAACGTCCCGTTTGGCATGTACTTCGCAAGACATCTACAACAACTAAAAAGGCCACATAAATACCTCACTAAGAGGATTACTGGCATTAAACAGATGCCATACACAGACCGTCTCAAATAACTCCAGCTCTACTCCATTGCATATCGCCTACTCAGAGGTGACCTCTGCCTAACATACAAAGCCATATCTAACCCAGATCTGATTGACATGTTACTCTCAAAGAAATCCCAATCTCTTTGGGCCACATGCTCCAGGGACCTAAACCTTGTCACTACAATAAACAGAACATGCTGGAGGGATAGATTCCTGTCCCAGAGACTTCCCATTCTCTGGAACAGACTACCCATTCATGTCAAGCAAAGCTCCTTATTAGCCCTCTTTAACAGAAATCTTGACAATTGGATGGGAAACAGGAAATTCACCCCAGGGATCACTTCTGTGGCTCTGCTCAACAGCGGCACAGGAAAATAATTTTTTTGGGTGGGGAAAGCCAGGGAACCTCTTTTGGCTAGGCTTATATAGGCCCTAGAGCTGATAGCCTAGTACCTACCTATGAACATATGAACTTATGTGAGTATGGTAATTGGTGGCCTGAAGTAAATGCAGTATAAAACGTCTTACCAATTTTCTCCATTGCCCTGCTATCCTATCTGAAGAAAGAAGCTTGGATGAGGTCAAAAGTTTAGAAGGCTTGTCAGAGGAGACTGACACCACAGCAGAGTCAGCAGAAGGATACTTAAATAAGAATAGACAATCCTCAGGATCCTTACAGAACCTGTCAGGTTTCTCTGGAGCAAGATTCTGAGAATCAGGAGACTAAGAAGCGGCTATAAAGGTGTCTAATAAAGCAGCCAATACAAGAGGTACTGCAGAAGGTTTCAGAGTGTCCGCCTGAAGCAGCTCCTAATACCTTTTCTGGATATCAGACACTTGAGAAAAATCCCTTTTAGAGTACTCCATCATTCTAGCTATAGTGTCTCCAAAAGATAATTCATCAAAAGAAGACTCAGGACTCACAGACTATTCTTCTTCAAAACCATAAGCCAAAGTTGAGAGCAACTGGGTTCCAACCATTGAGGAGATTCAATAAGAGTACCTAGAACCTCTTCCCTGGCCAAAACCTGCATAATCCCTCTGGGGCTTGCCAAGATGATCAATCACGGTTCCCCCTTGATGTCCAAAGCAGATGCCTACAAAGCCTCTGAGGACTTGTGAAAGGAAGGATCCATGATGGTCTCTGATGGGGTCATGGCAGAAAAATCCAACATAGACACTGAATGACCTACAGAGCTATCACCTGTAGTTTGCAGCTTGACAGGAATAACATGAAGGAAAATTATTAATGAAGTTCAATACAAAGGGCATCGTTGGCCTACAAAAGAAAATTAACCTCATTCCTCCAGAAACTGGTTATGAAAAAGTGGAGGGGAATACCACATCTGAAGTCCACATGAAAGACAAAAGTGTCCTCGAAGACTGTCACTCTTCCAGACATCAGACATTAGAAAGGGATGGGGGGGTGGGGGGGGGGGTGTTGAGGATGAATGAAAATGGACAACACAGGTGGAACGTTATGGTAAGTACATAACTTCTTTATCTGATGTTGTCAATTTCCTTTCATCCTCAACTAATGGGCTAGAATCCCCAGCTATCTGAACCCTTGGAGGACTCAAAGGAAGACATGCCTGGGTAAAATCGAGCCCAAGGCTGTACTTCTCCTGGACATCAAACCCAGTTATAATGAATGATGAAGGCATGACGATTTGAGCAAGGTGCAGCCGTAAATATACTGTCCATAGAGATTCTGGACTGAAAGGATAGTGAAAGTTATCACAAATCTGATTGAACGAAGCTTTAATGTTTTTTTTAATAAGTAAGATGCACTTATTTTAGATAAATGAAAGGCAATTTTTCAAGCCAGATTGATAAGACTACCTTTGTGACCTACTCGGCATGCTTATTTCATTCAAGAGTGACAAACAGTTGATGAGACTTCTTAACTTCTTATGTACTGTATAGCTTGGAATCTAACTATTTATGAGCAACTTGTAAATGCAATGTGTATTCTCCTTTATTTCATAGGTTTACAGATTCATAGGAGGTTACTAGGCTATTGACCCGAAGGTCTTACAAGGCTAGCTGTTTAAGCCTAATGTAATACTAAGAAGAGATTGCCTATGTCTAAGATTTTTATTAGCAATGACTGCCCATGTCCAGAAGTGCAGTAGGAGCAATCTCCAGCAGAAATTTACGGTTTTCCATCCAGTCATCCAGGCTATTTATACATTTTGTACTACCTTAGGCAGGAAGAATGGTTTATATTCAATGTGACCCTATACTTCTGAAGAGGAAATATAGAAGGGTGTAGGAAAAACAGTTACTGTGAATACCCAGGAAGAATTTTGAAAACATAGCTAAATGTAGAAATTGCTGTAACACTTTAAAAAAAGTTGATGACCTTGCAGCTTCATAAAAAAAATTGTTAAGAATAGAAAACAGATTGAGTTGGAGTTGAAAAAAGGATCTATCTGATTCTGATTTACCCTATAAACAAGCCTTCTCAATTTACTTCTGAAGAGTTTCCTTGTGAAAGATTATCAGGAAGATAAATCTCAATTCCTCTGGTGCCATCTTTTAAACTGTTACACTTGCCTGCTCTTGGCTGCTGTGCATCTCTGGCTTCAGCGTCGGAACACTTTCAGGCCCTGTGTTACCCACTGTGGATACGCCCGTGTGGACGCCTAGACCTACACTGTAATTATTAGCTTAAACACCTGAGTCTTAACAAAGCACATCCTCCTCCACCTATCTCCACTCTCCAGCTTCGCTCTCCCCATCCTGACCCACCCCCCAATCAGATTCTGCCTGCATGTCAACCCCCCTCCTTCGCCACAGAATCACAGTTCCTCTGGCCCATACCTGCTAGTTTCTATCCTGGCCCCTCCCTCCTTTCCCACAACTTCCCCCAAAGGTTACAAATTCCTCCCAATTCCTCTGGCGCCATCTTTTAAACTGTTACACTTGCCCACTCTTGGCTGCTGTGCATCTCTGGCTTCAGCGTCGGAACAGTAAGTTGAATCCTTGACTAATTATCTGTTCTACCTATTTATTTGTAGCGCGTTTATACAGTGAAAGCACAATATCATACAGACTTTGTACTAAATGCTGGCCGTCACACTAGAAATGTGTCGGCTTCATCTGTCCCTGAAACGCTAACTGAATCTTCACTGCTTTATGCTGGCGAGACTGTTTAAATACAATTGCGAATTACAGGCATGTCTTTCGCTTTTATAAATTGCTAGCGGGATTGTTTAAATACTACTGCGAAGTACAGGCACGTCCTTCACTTTTATAAATTGCCAGACTTTAGGTGTGTTATGATATTGCATACTGTTCCAAAGCTTAATATTCTCAACTATAATAGTGTATAGCTATCTCATATTGTTTTTAAAAAGCCTAGAATCTAGTGTTTGAGGAGTGTGCTGCATTATAATTTGATAGTGCCGTGGAGAGTGCTGGCTAACTGTTGTAACCTATTTACACAAGGGCGAAATCGGAAACGCCTTTCTACTGATGTGCTTTGTTAGGACTCAGGTGTTTAAGCTAAAATATATTGTTCCAAGTCTAGTAACAATGGATCAAGAGCCTATTGCTTACTACATTGTGTTAACGCTGTGGAGTGTACTGGCTAACTGTATTTGAGTAAACGCTAACCTATACACGTGCTTTTAAGTAAATTACCTTCCTCTCTTAGTACTTAATTAGATGCCGCTTCAGCCTAATAAAATGACTACAATACATAGCTTATGTGGTAGTGCTTATTTTTAAAGAGTGGAGTGCATACTTTTAAAGGGTCGAGTGATTTTAATTATTCACCATTTATTAAATCATAGTCTCTCAATTGGTTATATAGTCTGGAACGCCGTGGAGTGTTCCGGTTACGTGTTTGCTGTAAACGCCAACTCACACAAGTATATCACAAAGCAAAGGCACTAAAAGCTCAACTAGTGGCTGTTCCACTCAAACTATCTTTGTAATATTACCTCCCTATGTTGTTTCATGTCACACTGCATTGCAATATTATCAAGCTTATATGGTAGTGCCTAATTTAGCCAAGTGTGAGCAATTACCTCCCTTACCAGTGTATGTTTAGATATATATGCAATTTCATACATTAATACTGCTTCAATCATATTTAGCTGTATTGTTAACTGAGTGTAATTTATCTCTTCCTTGCTCGTGTCTCTTAGATATTTGTATAAAAGCTTACAGAAGTATCTGTTCAACCTCTTTTAGTTGCATTTTTACCTAATACAAACGTCTAGCTAAATTGTTACACTTTTTACTCACATGCTGCTCTCAACATCATTGGAATCAAGTTACAGCTGTTGAACTATTGTGTCTCCCTATTACTAAAGTACTATCTCTCTCCTACCTTTCTCCCCTGTCTCCAGCTTTCAGGCCCTGTGTTACTCACTGTGGATACGCCCGTGTGGACGCCTAGACCTACACTCTAATTATTACAAGCTCAACCAATCCTTCAAGCAATATTTATAAACTCTGCTGCCTCATCCCTTTTACTGGACTAGAACCAAGCATCTCCTTGAAGGAACCAAGGAAGTATGTGCATCAGTTGCTAAACCTACACTATTACAGTTATTTAAGCCCTGCTAGGTGTTGAGAACGCTTCCTTGCCAAGAAAGCCAGCAGCCAACCTTTCCTCCAATTTCTGTATAACCATACTTCCTCCTCTCCTAGCTCCCTGACCTATATTGTCCCCCTTCTCCCCTATTTAATCTACCCCAGGAATAGCCTTGGTGGAGCCACAGGTGCATCTCACCATCTGTCCAATAGATGGCACCCTCTCCCCACTAGTTTAATTTCAATTCAATATTTCTCTTGTATTCAGCCCAATCTCTAACTTTACTTTTTCCCTTTAAAAGCAACAAAGTTCTAACTTTACTTTCCTCTCTTAAACCACCATAGCCCTCTCTATCCGACTATACCCCTGTCCCCTGTACTTACCTGCCTGCATTCCACACTCCACTGATAGGTTTTTGATCTTCTCTTGCCTTCCTTGGCTCAAACCGCTCCGTTCGCCCTGCGGGCTCACTCCGCTCCCCTACCCTGCCCCCAAATTCCACCCGCCCCAGCACCTCTACCTTTATCCTTCCATAAACCACACCCACCACTGCAATTACCCAATCAATCACACACACCATCTCCCTTACCCCGCCCACTCGAAGCTCTAATCACTTCACCAGCAAACACCCAAAATCACCACTACATTAAACAATACCCAACATCCCACTACCCTCTCTAATATAAAAACCTTACCAGCTCCTTTATACATATAATCAGTCTAGTAACTACTTAACAACTCTTGACAACATCATCCCATTATGCTTAAAAAAACTTTACACATCTCCTTTCTACTACTGCTACTTCTACAGTGTTCCTTTATTCTCTACCTCACCCAACCCATTAATATCTACCATTCCCAATCCTTCCACACAACCAACCACATTACCTTACCTCTCCAACACTCACACACCCCAATTTCTCCACACCTATATCCTATAAAAAACAATCTACGTTTTCCATATAAACTGCTTACCTCACAAAGATATTCCACTCCCACAGTAACTAGCAATTCTTCCAGTATCATAATTGAGCCCAATGTACACTCTAAACTTTCAAACCACCTCTCTAACTCCATCCTATACCTAATCACCATCCTATTATCAGGAGTTATCCACCCTAACCTAAGTCCCCCCACCTCAGCAACTATTAACAAGTCCATATTACTTACTTCTTTAAATTCCCAAAGCATAGTCTACAAAATCCCAAACCTGCATGCCTGGCTTACACACAACAAACCTGACATCCTATCCATCTCTGAAACATGGTTAAAACCCCATATAAAAGACTCTGAAATAATCCCACCAAACTATTCTATCATTAGAAAAGACAGGTCTCATAAAAAAGGGGGTGGTGTAGCTCTCCTATACTCATCCTCACTATCAGTTACTCCCTATAATAAACCCACTCCCCACTTTAATAACGCAGAATTACTACTAATGTTACTTCAAATCAACAAACACAAGCATATATGTATAGCCTCCCTTTATATTCCCCCAGCTGATAACATTTCTACACTTGAAGACATCCTCTCCTGGCTCTCCAATAACATCGGCAATGAAACTATAATCCTAGGAGACATGAATATCAATTGGGCCTCCATTCAGTCTCCCTCAAATCCACTTAACATTAACCTCTACAACTTCTCTCAGCTCATTAACTCTATAACCCGCCCCTCAAAAAAACCCTCCAGTGGCAGTATCCTAGACTGGATCTTAGTTTCTCACCCCCATTACTTCTCCAACAGTGGTACTCTTCCTGATCCTCTTAGTGACCACTTACCCACATTTACACACCGCCTCCCTTCACCTCTTCATCGTACCCATAATGTTATTACTACTCGTAATCTAAAAAACGTTAACCCTACAGCTTTTTCCTAACTCTCTGAAAGCAATAAATTGGAATAGTCTAAAAACACTTCCTCTAGATAATGCAGTCGCCCATTTCAATACTACCTTCTTAAGCCTCCTAGACCATCACGCTCCACTAAGAACAAAAAGAATAAAAACCAAAACTGCCCCCTGGCTTACCAAAGCTACACTTACTACAATGCGACACAGAGACAAACTCTGGACACACTACCAGAAAAATAAGACCCCCCCCTCCTCTACAATGAATACAAAACACTCCGAAATAAAGTAATAAAGATGATCACCACTGATCGACAAAATTACTTCTCCTTACTCCAAAACAACAATAAAACTAACCCTCAGAAATTCTGGAAAGGCATCTCCACTCTCCTAAATCCCAGTAAATCAGTCCACCCCAAACCCAAATGCTCTTGACATAGACCTGGCTACTCAATTTAACTCTTTCTTCATATATTCTATTTCCAAATTAACCTAATCTTTCTCTAACATCTCCACTCCCTCCAAATTACCCCCACCCTCATCCACTCACCTTCCACCACCATCCAGATTACCCCCACCCTCATCCACTCACCTTCCACCACCATCCAGATTACCCCCACCCTCATCCACTCACCTTCCACCACCATCCAAATTACCCCCAACCTCATCCACTCACATTCTACCACCATCCACTAGTTCACCCCCTCTCCCATCTTCTCATTCTGCGCCCTCCACCTCCTATCCCACTCTCCCTACCTCCTTATCACTCCCACCTCCAAATATCCCCTCTTCCCACTCCTCACTTTTCTCTTTAAAACCCATACCCACTTCTACCATAAAAAAAACTTCTTCTAAAACTGAAACCAGGTTCAAATGCTCCTGACAATATTCCTTCACAATTCCTCAGCATAGCTGCCGAAGCAATTGCCTACCCCATTAGTATTTTAATAAACCGTTCTATCCAAGAAGGCACAATCCCCAAATTTGGAAAAAGGCCTTTATCATACCGTTACATAAAGGAGGCAATAATAACAATGTCAATAATTTTCATCCCATAGCTATCCTGTCTCCCATCTCTAAACTCCTTGAAAAGTGTATCCAACTACAACTCCTACCTTACCTCATTGATAAGGACCTATTAACTCCCAGACAACACGGTTTCAGACAAGGCCATAGTACTATGACTGCTCTCCTCTCCTTCCTGGAAACTGTAAACAAAGCCCGAGACTCTGGTCATATTGTTTCCACCCTTCTACTGGATCTCTCTAAGGCCTTTGATACTATCTCCCACAGTCTTCTTATAGCTAAACTCTCTAAGCTTAACCTATCTCTCTCTTCTCTGAACTGGTTCTCTGGCTACTTATCCAACAGATATCAAGCAGTAAAATGGAAAAAGCCCACCTCCTCATTCCTTAATACACCAACTGGTGTTCCACAAGGTTCCATATTAGGTCCCCACCTCTTTAACATATTTATTACTGACTTTTGTAACTCTATCCCATTCTCTAACATCATCCAATATGCAGATGACTCAACTATTATTTGCTCTGCCACTTCTGTCCCTTTACTTCTAAAGCTAACTCAAGATGCTTTTTCAACCACTGAACAAATGGATGAAAAATAATCATTTAGCACTCAATGCTTCTAAAACCAAATTAATGGTATTTACTCCCTCTAAAGTCACCCCTTTCAACAAAAACACATTTTGTATCACTAGTCATAACAACACAACTCTGGAACTGGTATCAGAGACAAAGCTACTTGGCGTGCTAATTGACAATCAGCTTAAATTTAATTCCCACATTATTTTATTTATTTTATTTTATTTGCAGTTGGTTTACCAGGATAGTCCATTGGGCCAAAAAGAACCCATTTTCAATGGAGTCCTGGGGAGAAAAGCTCCAAAACAAAGATTACAAAAAGATTACATTAGTTTACAATTTCAATCATTTGTAGATTAGAGACAAATCTTTAAACAAGATTACAGCAGTTTAAAATTTCAGTCATTTGTGGGTTACAGAAAAAAAACAAAACAAAGGTTAAGCAGTTACAGTGATAAATTATGGGTTTTATTTTGTAGGAAAACTAAGATATGAGCAGATGAAATAAAGATTCCTAGGTTAAGTTCTGTATAGGAGCAAGCATTGCTGTTGTGTAAATATATAGTTCCTTGAGTGGAATTGTAGGGATTGTCAAATGATAAGATGTTGTTACAGTTGGCTAAATTGGTGTCTAGTAATATATGATATAGTTGTTTGTAGGAGGTGGGGAATAGGCTATGAGGGGTGGGTGCAGGAGCATTCCCATGAGGATGTTAAATGTGAGTGCAGTGATTTTTTAAAGGCATGGAGGTTGGTGGTGATACGGATAGAGGGAGGAAGTGAGTTCCATATGCGTGCCAGGGCATAGGATACAACTAAATATAAAAAAAACCCATCAAAAACTAGGTATGCTCTATCGACAAAACCATTATCTTACACCCACCACTAAACTCACCCTCTCTACATCATTTCTCATACCCTCCCTTCTCTATGGAGCTCCACTCCTAACTAATCTACAATCCTCTCTGAAAACTCAACTCTCATGTTGTTACAACAAAATTGCCAAGTTCGCTACTAGCCATAAATCCTCCACTCACAATTGTTCCTCTCTCCATAAACTAAACTGGCTAGAACTACCTAATCACCTTATCTATACCCAACTCACTTTAGCACACAAGCTCATTCTCAACCCCTCACTCTGTCCCTGTCTCTCCTCTGCCTTTAAAATGCATCTACCTGACAGAGTACTACGATCCAATAACCAAAATCTTCTAGAAATATACAAACCAGCTTGCCCCCCAGGCAAACACCTTCTATCCTTTAGTCTAGCACGACTCTGGAACTCCCTACCACCACACATTCGTGCTACCCCTACTTACTCTATCTTCAAAAAAACTCTTCACTCATACCTAGTATCCCAGTGGGAATGCTCCAGCTGCCACCCCACATAACTCACACTGCAAAATTTCTTTTTCTCCCCCTTTTTATCAACATTGCTCCTTCTAACTTCTCCTCAACTCATAAACTGTTGTTATTTACTTGCAAACTAGATATTATTCTAGTCTACACCTCTTACTTAAACTTTCTATATATTAATGTTCCTGTATATATCTTGTAATCATTCCTTAAATTTCTGCACTACCTGTTCATTTATCTAAAACCTATACTGTTTGCAATGTCTGTTCTTGTCTAATCTAACTGTATATTTTCAATCTATGTCATATTGTTATATTAATTGGTCTGCGCTATATTATAACACATGTAAACATATTATCTACAAAATTTTGTAACCTTGATTGTTTATGGAGCTTTTCTCCCCAGGACTCCATTGAAAACGGGTTCACTCTGGCCCAATGGACTATCCTGGTAAACCAACTGCAAATAAATAAATAAATAAATAAATACATAAATAAAAGTAGGGAAAGAACAGCAAAATGGTCAGAAAGCATCCTGGAGACTGGAGAAAGGGGTATTCATGAAATAGAGACTCTGTCAATGATTCTCCCAGTGGGGAGAAAAAAGAAGTTATGTACCTACCATAACGTTCCATGTTTGTTGTCCTCTTGCCCTTCTTTCTTACTGGATGGGTTCAGAGCCGATCTTCGGCTCTGACTCGGCCAAATACACTATCTCGAAGTCTTTCACTTGGCTCGTGGCTGAATACCTATCCCATGATGCATTGGAGTAATCCCCAGATCTTGTTTGCTGCAATTCAAACATGTATGTATACTTTTTTACCTATAACCTGTAATATATATATATATATATATATATATATATATATATATATATATATATATAAGAAAAACCACATAAGAGGAAAAACAACAGACTTCAGAGGAACTCTCTCAGTAGAAGGAACAAAATCTCTCATCTGGATCCCCTAGGAGCCTTGGTTGGGGGAAGGAGAAGGGGATGTAAGAAAGAAGGGCGAGAGGACAACAAACATGGAATGTTATGGTAGATACATATCTTCTTTATGTTATGATGTCCTTTTCACCTTCTTTCTTACTGGATGGGAGTTCCTAGCACCATCTTACTGGATGGCTCACGGGAGTACACCTTTGAACACTGTGGACTCAAAAGAAGCTCTGTCCCTGGAGGCCAAATCTACTTTATAATGAGTAATGTATGTGGTCTACCCCATGTAGCAGCTGCACAAATACTATCCATAGATACTCTAGCTTGGAAAGCAGAAGATGTTGCTAGAGCTCTAGATGAATAGCCTTTGACTTTGAAAGGTAAACTTCTGTTGTCTGAAGTGTATATAAAGGTAATACAACTGGAAAGCCAATTAGATAGTGTAACCTTTCAGACTGCCTTGCCTTGCTTCTCTTGAGAAAAGGAAATAAATATCTGGTCTGTTTTCCTGAAGTCTTTGGTTCTATGTAGATAAAATCTCAATTGTCTGTGTACATCCAACTAATGTAGTTTGTATTCTGCCTTGTTGGTATGATTAGAAAAGAAAACTGGGAGTTCAATAGACTGGTTCAGATTAGATTGCGAACAGACTTTTGGCACAAAAGATGGATTAGTTCTCAAAGAAACTTGATAAAACAAACACCAACAGGGTAAGGTATCACCTCAAAATACAAGAATAAAGTCCAAAAAAATAGAGGTAATACTCCAGGACAATCGAAGCCAACCAGAAACTAAATACAAGAGGTAAAGTAAATCTCCTTTATTGCTTAGAACAGTGAGCGCTTTCGCGTTACCCAGAACGCTTCTTCAGACTTCAATAAAAACAACAGTACTGGCTCTAATTTTATACTTGAGAACAGCCAATCCTACACGTCTTATTCAAAGTACCCAATAGAATTTGCTAAAACAATCACATGAATAACATTCATTGAATAAGTCATATGTATTACAGTCTATTTATATTCCTCACAAATCCAATAAAAATATAAAATCAAAAATATATATATGTATATATCAATATTTATAAAATATTTATAAAAACTTTGTTATATATTCTCTAATATATTCACAGACTGTATAAACAATATAAGTTCTACCATATATATTCTAAAATGCATTAAAAATATCCATATAAAGACATACCATATGAATAACATGTAAAAACACATCCATATGAAAAGAAAAGTGCATATGTGCATAACTGTGTATGTGTGTTAAAAAAGGGGGGGGGAAGAAGGGAGGGGGAATGGGTAGGTAAAGCGAATTACATGTATATGTGTATGTTTAAAAGAAAAATGGTAGAAATAATGATAGTAATAATAATAAATGCAACTATAAATAAATGTGAATATATAACATATTAAAATTAGCGTTTATAGGGTCTATCAACTAAAAAAGGTCTCAGTGACAATTTGTCATTGAGTCCATGGCCTTTGTCCGCTCTGAGCTTGATAATCCATCTAATCTCTTCCTGTTCGGTTTTATTACTAATATTACCTAGTCTATTTGTTGACTGCTGTCGTCCTATGACCATAAAACTAAAGGTATGTATAGATCCATTATGCAAAACATGTCTTGCCAAAGCATTAGCCTCATTCTCTCTGTTTATCGCATAGATGTGTTCTCTTATTCTCTCCCTCAGAGTTCTGTTGGTTTTCGCAACATAGAAACTTTGGCACTTCTTGCACACCGCTAAGTATATAACATTCCTAGACTTGCAATCTGCATACTCATTGAACTCATATCTAGTATTATTGTCTGGATGTATAAATATATTAGAGTTCATAATGAAGTTACATTGATTGCAGCTCCTACAAGCATAAGTACCCTTCCTTTGTGAGTTGATCATAACGCTCCTATTATTTTCATAACACAAATGACGTTTAAGAGATTTAGTGTTCCTGTAACTAATAGCAGGTCTATCACCCACTAGTCCCTTAATACTGTCATCTAAAAGCAAAATGTTCCAATTCTTATTTATTATGTCCACAACTGAGCTATTAACATTGGTATATGGAATCAAAAGCCTCTTTCTCATATCTTTAGATCTAAAAGTTTGCTTATGTGTTATATTACTATCTTTAATAATGGCTGGTACAGTACGCCCACTTCTGGTCTGTTGTAAAGGTAATAAATCTTTGTCTAAGTATCCTCTTTCTCTGAATTCATAGTGCATGGTATCAACGCTTGTAGTAATGTATCATCCTCACTAATAATGCGTGAAAAACGTGTCATCTGATTCTTAACTATATTTTTATGAATATGTGGTGGATGCATACTGGTCCTATGCAAAATAGCATTACGTCTACAAGGTTTCCTAAATATATCAGATGTTAAATATCCTCCATCTAACCTAAGTGTAACATCCAAAAAATCTATCTGAGAAACTGAAGTTGTACTAGTGAACCTTAAGAAGGTGGTAGTCCCATTAATATATGTCATAAAATCATTAAAGGTATCAACATCACCTTCCCAAATAAAAAGAATGTCATCTACAAAGCGTCTGTAATATGTTATGTGTCTCGAATAATTGATGTGCTCTAATATATAGGTGACCTCCCAATTGGGAGGAATTCGAGACACATAACATATTACAGACGCTTTGTAGATGACATTCTTTTTATTTGGGAAGGTGATGTTGATACCTTTAATGATTTTATGACATATATTAATGGGACTACCACCTTCTTAAGGTTCACTAGTACAACTTCAGTTTCTCAGATAGATTTTTTGGATGTTACACTTAGGTTAGATGGAGGATATTTAACATCTGATATATTTAGGAAACCTTGTAGACGTAATGCTATTTTGCATAGGACCAGTATGCATCCACCACATATTCATAAAAATATAGTTAAGAATCAGATGACACGTTTTTCACGCATTATTAGTGAGGATGATACATTACTACAAGCGGTTGATACCATGCACTATGAATTGTGAAAGAGGATACTTAGACAAAGATTTATTACCTTTACAACAGACCAGAAGTGGGCACTGTACCAGCCATTATTAAAGATAGTAATATAACACATAAGCAAACTTTTAGATCTAAAGATATGAGAAAGAGGCTTTGATTCCATATACCAATGTTAATAGCTCAGTTGTGACATAATAAATAAGAATTGGAACATTTTGCTTTTAGATGACAGTATTAAGGGACTAGTGGGTGATAGACCTATTAGTTACAGGAACACTAAATCTCTTAAACGTCATTTGTGTTATGAAAATAATAGGAGCGTTATGATCAACTCACAAAGGAAGGGTACTTATGCTTGTAGGAGCTGCAATCAATGTAACTTCATTATGAACTCTAATATATTTATACATCCAGACAATAATACTAGATATGAGTTCAATGAGTATGCAGATTGCAAGTCTAGGAATGTTATATACTTAGCGTGCAAGAAGTGCCAAAGTTTCTATGTTGGAAAACCAACAGAACTCTGAGGGAGAGAATAAGAGAACACATCTATGCGATAAACAGAGAGAATGAGGCTAATGCTTTGGCAAGACATGTTTTGCATAATGGATCTATACATACCTTTAGTTTTATGGTCATAGGACGACAGCAGTCAACAAATAGACTAGGTAATATTAGTAATAAAACCGAACAGGAAGAGATTAGATGGATTATCAAGCTCAGAGCGAAAGGCATGGACTCAATGACAAATTGTCACTGAGACCTTTTAGTTGATAGACCCTATAAACGCTAATTTTAATATGTTATATATTCACATTTATTTATATTTGCATTTATTATTATTACTATCATTATTTCTACCATTTTTCTTTTAAACATACACATATACATGTAATTCGCTTTACCTACCCATTCCCTCCCTTCTTTTAACACACATACACAGTTATGCACATATGCACTTTTCTTCTCATATGGATGTGTTTTTTACATGTTATTCATATGGTATGTCTTTATATGGATATTTTTAATGCATTTTAGAATATATATGGTAGAACTTATATTGTTTATACAGTCTATGAATATATTAGAGAATATATAACAAAGTTTTTATAAATATTTTATAAATATTGATATATACATATATATATTTTTGATTTTATATTTTTATTGGATTTGTGAGGAATATAAATAGACTGTAATACATATGACTTATTCAATGAATGTTATTCATGTGATTGTTTTAGCAAATTCTATTGGGTACTTTGAATAAGACGTGTAGGATTGGCTGTTCTCAAGTATAAAATTAGAGCCAATACTGTTGTTTTTATTGAAGTCTGAAGAAGCGTTCTGGGTAACGCGAAAGCGCTCACTGTTCTAAGCAATAAAGGAGATTTACTTTACCTCTTGTATTTAGTTTCTGGTTGGCTTCGATTGTCCTGGAGTATTACCTCTATTTTTTTGGACTAGTTCTCAAAGAAACTCTATCCTTGTGAAAAATTAGATATGGTGGCTTGATTGAAAGAGCTTGCAACTCCGAAACTCTTCATGCAGAAGAAATAGCCACTAACAAAATGTCTTCCAAGACAGAAATTTTAAATCGCATGAAGAAGCAGGTTCAAAAGGGGGTAAAGTTAAGTAAGTAAGAAAGAACTAAATTTAGATCCCAAGGTGAGAGAGGTTCTTTTATGGATGGTCTTAACAAACAAGTTCCTTTTAAAGAAGCTTTACACAGCCTGTGAGACATTAGATTAGGAGTGTGTTCACCGATATGATAATTAGAAATGGCAGCTATCTGAACCTTGATTATAGCTGCAGCGGAGCCTTGATGGAAAAGTTCTGCCAGAAATTCTAAAATTGAACTAATAAAGGCATAGAAAGGATCAATGTCTCTTGCCCTTGTCCAGTAGGAGAACCTCTTCCATTTGCTGGAATATAATTTTCTGTTCGATGCCTAATGTGAAGAGACCAAAATATGTTTAACTACTGGAGTCAAATTTTGAAGCCTGACTATGTTTGAAAGTGGAGCAGCCAAACTGTGAAACTGAGGCTCTGGAGAGATGAATGAAGCACTTCTGACATATGAGTCAAAAGGTCTGGAACTAGGTCCAGAGCCCATGGCTTCTGAGGAAGATGAGGCCAGAGGAAGGGGAACCAAATCTGACGAGGCCAATATGGGGCAATGAGAATTAGCCTGCTTCCCAAGGCTTTGGCTTTCTAAATGACTTTGGGTATTAGAGGTAATGGAGGAAAGGCATATTGTAGTCCCTTAGGGCCAATCATGGATGAGTGCATCTCTCGGTGTCTCCCCCTCTGGGGGGATTAAGCCAAGTAGCTGCTGCATTTGGTATTCAGAGGGATTGCAAACAGATCGCAGCAAGGCTGGCCCCAAGTTCATAAAATCTTGTCCACTGTGCCCTGTTTCAGACACCACTCATGGGGCAACAAAATCGCCCTGCTGAGCTTGTCGGCTATCACATTGGACTTCCCCGGGATATGCGTTGCTACCAGAAAATGTTGGGAAGAGATTACCCATTGCCAAACTCTCAGGACTTCTCAACAAAGGGGGTATGATTTGGTTTCTCCTTGTTTATTTATGTACCAGACTACAGACATGTTGTCTGACTGGACTGCAATTGTTCCTAGTGGGAGAGAGTCCTGAAGTGCTTGCAACACCAGAAGCACTGCTCTCATCTCTAGTACACTGATGTGCAACTGTGCCTCATGTTCTTGCCATGTGCCTTGGACTGTTCCTCACAGATACTGCCCCCCCCCATCCTATCTGAGAAGCATCTGATCTGTGGTCACAGTAGCAACAGGTGGATCGAAGGGTCTTCCAATGGTCACACGATCGGACTGAAGCCACCAGAGCAGATCTCTCTTGCATGTATCTTTTATCCTTATCTGATGGGACATAGGAAGTTCTTGAAGAGACCAATGAGCAAACAGAAGCCACTGAATGAGTCTCATGTGCATCCTGGCTAGAAGAACTAGTGTTATGGTTGATGCCATGGTTCCAAGGAGTGTTAGAACTACTTTCACTTTTACCTTGTTCTTGGGAAGCAGATCGACTATTTGTTGTCTGAGGACTGAAACTCTGTCAGGCAGAAGACGAGACCTAATGGAAACCATGTCTAGATCTGCTCCTATGAATTGTACTATGCTGACAATGCAATAAGGCAGATTTTGGAAAATTCACTGTGATGCCTAACTGAGCACAAATCTCCAGTGTAGTATCCCTGGCCAGTAGAAGTAGATGCTTGGTGGTAGCAGTTAGGAGCCAGTTGTCCAGGTATGGAAACACTTGGAATCCCAGACATCTCGGGTGAGCTGTTACTATTGCCATGCATTTGGTGAACACTCTGGGAGCTGTAATGAGACCAAAGGGCAGAGCTTGAAACTGATAATGGCAGGCTCCCAGCCGTTAGTGTAAATGATTTCTTTATGTGATAGTATGCATCTTGGAGGTTTATTAAGCACATCCAATTGTCTTTCTCTAAAAAGAGAAGAACTGACTGCAGTGTCACCATTCAGAACTTGGACTTCTTTACAAATTCTTTTAACTTGCTAAGATCCAAAATGGGTCTCCAGTCCCCTGTTCTTTTTGGTACTAAAAAGAATCTTGAGTAAGCTCCAAATCCTACTTGGTTTGTGGGGACGTCTTGGATGACTCATTTGTCTAGCAACATTTGAACTGCTTTGGTTGCTTGTTCCCTCTGACTGGGTGGAACATATTGGATTTTTCTAATCTGTGAAATGGGCTGGCAAAAGGGAATGGAGTAAACTCTGGATATTATACTTTGTACCCACTTCTCTCTTGTAATATCTCACCAGGCTTCTGGGTACAAAGCTAATCACCCCCTCCCGACTGCCTACAGAGAAGAGCAGGCGGGCCTACTTTCAGGAGTGCTGAGAGGTCGGCCACGAAAGGAATCACCGTCACACTGGTTTTGCAGGAATCCCCTGCCTCGTGGGCAACGTCTACCATTATTGCCTTCCCCTCTGCCCCTAGGAAAGGTTTCACCTCATGCATCTTGAAAAACTCCCTGGGATCTCTTGAACCACATTTTCCCACTCTTCTGACCTTTAGGATAAGGTGTTGAAGGTACAAAAAATGCACTCCAATGGTAGAGAGAGTTTTCCTTTCCTGCTCACACCTGGTGAGTGTGTCCTTGACTTTAGTTACAAAGAGTGAGGAACCATCAAAAGGGGCATTGGTAAAGGTAGACTTGAAAGGTTCCACATTACACAAACGCATCCAGGAGGGTCTCCTAAGGGAAACTCCTGAACCCGCAGTGCTACTCACTCCATCGGCTGCATAGGAGATCAGTCTCATGGAGAAGTTGACTATGGAATTTAAGGTGGATAGCTGAGAGGTCACTTTTGTCTGAGACCCCTGCAGCTAATGAACCTTGAAGAGTATCTCCTAACTCCTTCAGGAGATCTCTTTGAAGTCTCATAAAGTGTGTGAGGTAGTTCAGTGATCTGAGTGTGAAAATCGCTGACGAGAAAACACGCTTCTCATATCTGTTCATCATACAAGAATCCTTATTCGGCAGATGGACAGACGAGAATGTCTTAGTGAGTTCCTTCTTGGTGGCTGCTGCCACCACCGTAGCATCTACAGGTACACTTTTTGAAAGAAAATCCTTATCCGAAAGGGCTGACAGGAACTTATTTGGGCTCCAAGGGGCTGGCACCATAGTGTCTGGTGACTCCCATGCCTTCTGACTAACCAAATTCATAAGCTCATCAAAAGGCAGAGACACACAGAAGGCTGAAGGTTGAGATCCAAAGGTCTTCATGTACACTGACTCCTCATCAGAAGGGTTAACGTGCTTCCATCCACCTCTCTGTTTTAGGATCTCTAGGATATCTGAGAAAGAGACATCTTCAGAGGATGACCATGGAGATGATTCTGCTTCCTCGAGGTCAGTGTCAGAAGTGATGGACTCATCAGGGGAGTCTATATGCTTCCTCTTGCATGTTCTCTTCCAAGAGGACACCTCAGACAGGTAATCTGGGGAGGTCTCGGAAGAGTGGGGCTCACCCGGTGGTGCTTCCTGAGACCCTGAATCTCTGCTGTCCTGTGGATGGGATGGTGCTGAAGGAGACACCAGTGCTTAAAGGGGAAGAATGCCAGTATCCTTGAGTAGAGCTGTCGGTGGGGGCAGCACACTCCTCATCACCTCAAAGGCCTATCCCCCGGTTCCAACAATACCTCTGGTTCCGAGGAAACAGAGGAAATCCTTGGCTCCAAGGAGATCTGCTCCAAGGCAGATGTAGGAGCCAAGCTCACCCATGCTGATGCACTGAGGGGTAGGCTCAGAACTAAAGAAGTTCAGGTCTGAGAGTCCCCCATGGAGCTGACCGGAGAACTACGGCTCCTATACACTCTGGATGGCACCGAAAGTGTCAGAGCAGGCAATGTCTCCAAAGAGTCCCGAAGGGGTCTCAGAACCAAAGGATCTACTGCAAGAGGTATCTGGCATTCTGGCTCTGAAGATCCAGCTTGGCTCAGAGGAGGAATAGTGGATGTAGTCATCTTGGATGGCTCTGGGAATGGTGGGGTCAGAGCCAAAAACAATTTAGCCAGCGCCAATGACTTCAAAAGCCTGTGCACCACCCTGTCCATGTCATCATCTGATAAGCTCCTAGAAGATCTAGATGAGGGAGTAGGGGATCAAGTCCTATGAAGAATAGGGGATCTCAAGGTCTGAGATACTGGTTCTAGTTCAATGGACTGGCTCAGAGAAGTAGTCTCTATTGGTTCTGAAGTCTTTGGCCCTGATGGACTTGATTTGTCTGCACCAATAGTCTCACTCAGTTCCGAAGGTGGTGGAGCTGTGGAGATAGATTTTTCAGTCACTTTGGCAAATTTCTTTGGAGGCTCTGAATGATCTGAGGAAGAGGATGAAGAGGAAGGTCTCTTGGATTTGTCACTAGAAGATGGAGATTTAGACACTGAAGTGGTTTGTAAAGCATTATCTTGAGCAGGCTTTATTAAACCTCTTAAAATCAATTTGTTTTTCATCTCATGCACACTCAAGAGCTAAAGGAGTTACAAAAACTGCAAGATTCCTGAAGGTGAATAGCCCCTAAGCAGTACACGCACACACTGTGCCCATCAGTTATAGACATTTTCTGCAAGTATTGTTGACATTTCTTGAACCCAAAAGTCTTGGGTTCCTTATCTCTGGACTCTTCAGAGATATTGTAAAATAAGAAAAAGGAACTACAATAAAAGGTACTGACACTAATAATATAATATACCCTAAGATAATACACAGAAAAAAAACACTACAGGGAAAGACACAGCACTACCCTCTAGGTTTAACGGGCGCTAGGCCCTCTAACTGAAATGGACCAAGCTGAGCTAAAGGGAAAAAACACACAACAAGAAACCCTCTAAGTTAAATGGGTTAGTTTTAGCTCTCTAACTCAAATGAGCCAAAAGGGAACACACAAACTACAAACTACCACACAAGAGTGAGGGATAGGATTAGGCCAAGAAGGAAAACAACGGCCAACAAGCAACAGCACAACAGGTGATAAATAAAGCCCACAAAATACTTATAGGAGGAATAAACTGCGATCTACAGCAACTCTAATAATATGATTTTGGCAAAAAAAGCAGTTATTAATAATAAAATTGAAAAAGACTTAGCCACAGCCAAGGAAGGAGCATCTGAACTCATCAAGCAGCAAATGAGATCTGGGGATTACTCCAATGCATCATGGGATAGGTATTCAGCCACAAGCCAAGTGAAAGAACTTGAGCTAGTGTATTTGGCTGAGTCAGAGTCGAAGATTGGCTCTGAACCCATCCAGTAAGAAAGAAAATGAGAAGGGCATAACATGAATATTTTGAGACCTGAGGTCTCAAATTCACATACTTGTTCATTGGAGTCCAGTGCTCTACCACTGAACCGTGGAGGCACACGGATCATTATCTGTTGTGTTGCTACAAAAAAAGGGATAGAAGATGCCATCCACTGTCACACACTCACTTAGGGTTGCTGACACAGGTGATAAGTTTTGTTCCCTTCAGTTTGTTGATGTATCGAACTATTGTCATGCCAACTATTCAGACAGTCTTGGAATGCTTGCAACACCAAAGGCATCTGTCTCTTATCAAGACACTGATATGGAAATTGACTTTATTTGGGGACACGTGTGTTGTATTGTTTTTCCCCATAAAAGGATCACCCCACCTAATGTGGGTACCGTTCATGAGCACTATGGTCATGAGTTGAGGAAAGATGAAAGGACAACCTAGTGAAAAAACTGTAACCACATCCTTGAAGAAAGGAATAATCATTTGCATATGTAGGTTATTCTTATTACTCTGGAAAAGGTAAGAAAGTACTGACCAGTGATATGCTAGTATCCAATGAAGAATTATTTTATGGAATCTTGCTAAAGGAACTACAACCATTGTCAGTAACAATGATCTCATCCTTGCAGAATCAAATGGGTATGCAAATTACTTCCCTGACTTGCTCTTTAACTGACTGTACTTCTTAAAGGAGAAAGAAACACTATCAAAGAAAACCCAGAGAACACAGGCTCCTATTAATTTTATTGTCTGAGTTGATTGTCACTGATAAACTAGATATAGAAAAGACCCAGAAATCTTTTAGTCTCAAATGAATTGTTACCATTGCCATGTTTTTGGTGAGCATCCTGGGGCTGTGGGCAGGTCAAAAAGAGGAGCACTCCGAATTGACAAAAACAGGCTTCCAGCCAGAAGTGGAAGTCCCCTCTGGATCGCCCACCCTCTTCTATGTGATGGCACCCATCCTGAAGAACTATGGAACACATCCAACAGTCCTTGTTTGGAAGGGACAGAACTAAGTGAATAGCAAACATACTGAAAAAAAAACAGTGCAACTAACTGACTTGTTCAACAAACTAAAATATAAAAATTGGTCTCAAGTCCCACATACTCCTGGGAGCCAAAGTTCCGGATAACAAATGGCTTGGCGGGACCTACTGGATGAATTCCTTTTCTAGCAGCCTTTGCTCTTTTCAGTGCAGCTTCTTCCATTATGACCTAGTACTACATTAAAGACTTTCCTTAAAGGTGGAAGAGGTAGGAAAAGACAAAATATACAGCTTGTGATAATAATTCTCTGAACTCAACTGCCTTTTCTAATATTTTGCCAGTCGTGTACAAGCAAAAGAGGTAACTAAATTGTCAAAGAGTTAGACCATTGGCCTCTTTTCAAAAACGCTGAAAAGGTCTTTTGGGGAGAAAATCTCTAAACCCCGTTAGTGGGCTGGGGAATTGACTACTATTATCATTCTCCTCTGTCTCAGTGGAAACAACCTCTATGGGTGTCAGAGTAAAAACTTCCTGAATCACACACATTCACTAAAGGGAGGGAGAATTTATTGTCTCTCTCATCATGATAGTGTGACTTTCACAACGAAGACATGAAGGGCTACGAAGAAACACACACACACACACACACACACACACACACACACACACACTCACTCACTCACTCACTCACTCACTCACTCACTCACTCACACACACACACACACACACACACACACACACACACACACACACACACACACACACACACACACACACAAACACAGCCAGGCATGTCTCATGGTGAAGTAATCTGGAACCACAACCCTGGAGACACTTTATGAAGTGTTTGAGACATGGCTCATAGACGAAGATGATATAGCCTGATGGATAGCTAGATGACAAAAGGGCTATCGAAGGCTGAACCTCAGTGTGATCAAGAGCAGAGAGAGACTTGGAGAGTTCCCCAACCAGATCCCCTGCAGGTCTGCAAGTGTGTTGGGGAATTTAGTGATCCAAGAGCAAACCTCGCCGAAACATAAGCACACCCTACAAATATGTCTGCCATCCCAGACTCTCTACCTGAAGGACAGACAGTGGAACAATGCTCTGCTAGTTTCCCTTTTTATTTCTGTAGCTGTCACCCTCACAGCAAGTAATGTTCCATTCTGCCATTGCAGCCAGCAAAATTGCCATCTGGATTCCAGTCTTGCATAGCATCCATATCCCCCAACCAAAGAGGTCGAGTGAGAAGGGAGGGAGAGATGGGACCAGAACTTGTCTTACATTGCAATTTAACTCCATCAAATCCAAGATGTAGGATTCAAGAAGACGTACAAAATAAGGAGAAAATCACCACATGATCTGACTCAATAAAAAAAAAATACGGATCTAAAATAGGCTCCAAAAAGTTTTGGATCTGCAGCCATTACATTACAAATAACTTTCTATGTCAGCTGTGTGCCCGATGGATCAAAGGACCAAGGAGAGATGACAACAATAGTTGGAAACCCTTGAATCCTGCAGTATTAATACCTGTAGGATCCAAGGTGAACCCAGTATCCAAAATATGTCCTAAACTGTGGATCCAATGTGGCTGGAAGTAAAGCTAACCACCTTAAGTGAAACAAGAACTACTTTGTCTAATTCTAAGGTCCAGGAACCAACAAATAGGGCAACAGCTGAACCTCTCTGATCTGGCAAAAGGCATGTCTGGTTGAGTGAAGGGGAACCCAGACGCATAGGCGGCTCCAAACCCCTGATCTGAAAAGATAATGGATCTGAAATCTTCTCGGTGTAAATGTTAACTTCTGCACAGAAGAAAATCTGGACAAAGGTCCAAAAGAAGGACACATTTTCTGAAGGATTTGAAGTCTAAAACTCAAACAAATGTTATTACCTACTGAAGTCAATTCTTAAAGGTTTGCCAGCAAAACCACAACATTTTATGAAGGAGAGATCAAAGGAAATATGGGAAAAATCTTGACCCTCTACCAAAATCTACACAGATGAGAGGTAAGCATACTTCTGAACCTGCTTAGTGCAAGAAATCTGGACAAAGCCTGACAAAAAGGGGGAGGCTCAAAAATAGGAACAAATTTCAAAATCTGCTCTTGCAAACTTAGAAAGTTGATGCAGTAACTGGGTTTGTGTTAACATACATTTTCTGAAGGAATCAAAGTCTGAAACTGAAATGTATATCATTCATTTGTGATTTCAGTCCTTACATCATCCCAGCGATAGCCATAAAGCCACAAATTTTATGAGGAAAAGACCAAAAATATGAAGCAAAAATCTTGGCAGTTGAGAGGTGCGGAGATAAGATTTTCAATCCTATCCAGAACCAC